>NW_024412395.1:38720732-38756297 GCF_014898765.1 Herpailurus yagouaroundi
TTTTTTTTTTTTTTTTTTTTTTTTTTTTTTCCCTAAAGGCTAGACTTTCTATACAGATTTCTGGGTCCATAGTTAGGTCTGTGCATTGTAAACGGCCATTTTAAACAGACGCTGTATTAAAAGAAGATTATATGTAGAATTTCAGGACATCATAGAATTTTAGATCTGAACAACCAGGAAAATGCCAGGAAATTTGTTACCTAGGGTTTTTGCGTATTTATTCATTCTTCACATCCTTTACACATTCAGGGATTATATCTTTTTTTTTTTTTCCCAGCTATTTTGCATGTTCACTTAGTTGCTAAAGTCTGAAGCCCTCTGAGGAGAGCGATGTTGCTAGTCTCCAAAATATTTACGTTTGAGGTCTATCTTTTCCATGATCACATTCTAAAACACTTTTCACGTAAAATACCTCTCACTATCCCATATGCAGGGCCATGGAGAATTAAGGCAAAATCATTCTCTGCCGCCACTGACCTTCATTCTTTGGGGTAGGTTGATTTAATATTGTGTTTTTCTAAACAAGGGAAAACAGTTACACCTTCCACCTCTTAGGAGCTTCCTCTCATATGAGTTGTAAGTTCAGTATGTGCACATATGTGAGATTTCAAGCGCAAAAGGAGAATAGAGTAGGAAACAGATTTTCACAGTCCCCGTCTGGGCCCTTGCGTCAGTGCCAATGTAAAGCTATTCACTGATCCGTGAGTAGTATCATGTTGCCTGGCTCTCAGGAAGCGGATTGGAAAATCCAAGCTTAATAAGCAGATCAATGGGGTGGGGGAGTTGAGATGATTGTATCACATTCCAGTGACATGCAGTGTTGTCGAAAACGTTGTCTCCAGACACAAAATTACAGGAGGCATATAGATACCTTTCAAAATGTCAGCAAAGGGGGTTGGAGGGGGAATTTAGTTAAGAATAGTGGAAATTTACCATTTCTTCCAGGAAGCATACACTGAGAGCATCTGGGTATCTCAGGATAAAGGGTGAATTGAATGTGCGTTGGGGAGGAGAGCTACCAGGAATCCAAGGAGGTACATGAATTAACTGAATGTCTGCAGAGAAGGGAACTTCTGGGTGGAGATGTGAGCTCCCGGGGCCCGGAGGAAAGTCCAACCGCTGACTCCTCGGTTTTTAAGAACTTACAGTAGCTGTGTTTGCACTCCCCTGCAGAGCCAGGGGAAATATGTGGGGTCAGTCTTAAGGGAATCATTCATCACCATTTCTCCTCCTGTCACACTTATTCAACTTAAATATAAGGACTAGTTTGGGTTGAAGTTCAGATTTTCCACATTCCTGGGGTTTATCTGCTCTCAAATTTCTTGCCACCAACTTATTGATGTCTGAAGTTTCTTTAACACGAGACAAAAACAATCCATTGTTAGATACACAACTATAGCTCTCTAAAGAATATATATATATATATACATACATATATATATAAAGACTATTTTATTTATTTTTAAAGACTATTTATATAAATCTATGAGACTGTAAATCTAAGGCTATAAATTAACCTGTTTATTTAACTCACAGAATGGAATTTGGCTAAACTTAATACTTACTGGATACCTGTTCTGTGCTTGGCACTAGCAAGGGGGAAAAAAAGAAAAAAGATGAATGAGAAAGGCTTTCTTCCTTGCCGTGAGTGGGATGAAGAGGTGGGAAATTGTCTGGTGACTACAGTGGGAAGTGAGCTCTGGGAGAAGAGCGACCACCCTGTGTCTCTTCACCAGTGTGTTCTCTGCATTTATGTCAGTCCCTGACTCATAATCAAGGCTTATTATTTCTTTAAGTTGATGGATACATGGCTGAACATAATATCATAAGGGCTACTAAAAATGTATATACAAGATGTGATATTGACTCAGAATAAGGGATGAACAACTTTGCCTTGGAGGGACTCAGATATGGTGAGACTTCAAGGGGATATTTGAACCAGGTCACAAGGGATGAAGAGGAGTTTTCCAGAGCTTCCAGAATAGAACTTCAGCCAGAAGAATTAGCGTGGACAAACGTAAGAAGGTGTTAAATGGCATGAATGTTGAGGGAGTTGCAAAAATGTAACAATCCTAAGTAGTAAGTATAATGGGAGTGGAAGAATTATGGCAGGTGAGGATCATCCCAGGAAGGGCCGTCCTTCATAAGTAAGTGCCATGCTGATTTGGGGCAGGGGCTACTGGGTAGCAGGGTGGATGGGCATGGGAGATAAGGACCAAAGAAGCTTCTTTCCTCCTCACACTTTGAACGGACGATCTTGTTTACCTTAAAAGTCTCAGGATTTGGAAATTAACTGAGGCATTTCTTAGTATAGAAGCAACAGAGCTTGATCAAGTATACCAATGCTGTTCCAGTGAGACTTTATATTTTGATAAGGTATTAAAAGAGAGATTTTGTGTGTTCAAAGCTTAGAGTTTTGTTACTGGATGATTGTGTAATAGATACACTGCTTTATGAAGTAATCTGTCAGTTAACAAATGGGTTTTCTGCCTGGTCCCTTTCAATAGTGACTTCTGTGTAGGATTTAAGAGAGTTAATATACACATGGCTTTCCAGAGACTTGTCCAGTGTGTAAATCAAGGCACACCTGGTGGGGTGTGAGGCTTGCTACCTTACAAACAGGGCTTGGATTTCTTGTACTGCCCATAGGGTGTTTCACCGTTAGGTACATAAATCTCCCAGAAGGAGTGGATAGGATGGGTACTCTCTTTAATTTAGAGAGAAGATCTATAATGGAATTCTCAGTGTCTTTGGTCTGTTTGCATGCGTTTAACTTGGTGGAACATATTCCAATTTTAAATGAGCCCCACATTAATAGAAGTTGGTTTCTTAGACTTAACTTTAAATGTGTCTGCTATTTTAATAGCAACTTTAGAGTCAAACTGAGCTGAAATTGATACAAATGCTACCAGTCTTTCTTCCCACTGAATTCAGCTCCCGCTGCTGTTGTTGTCCTTTCTTCCTCTACTTTCATTTTTTAATTTTGGGATGAAATAGCCCCTTATTCTGCATGTTGAAGTTTAATGTATGTTCTCTACTGATAGAGGACTTAATGGAGAGGGAAAGGCTCTTGGCTGATTGTATTAGTTCAGCAGTTTTAGAATAAGATGTTTGTGGGGAGGGGTGGCAGAATCTTCAGTCATTGATTCTCTCTTTATAACTTTGCCCTTTTGGCTGGAACAGATTACCTGTGCAGGGCTCCTGGCCCTGCACAGGCGGAATCACAAGGAAGAAACTTTACATAAACCATTTATACTAAATGTTTGGTATGCTGGCAACATAAATCAACAACAATATCCATTACAAATTCATCCCTTTATCAGTATTATCTTGATAGAACTGATCCCAGTGTGTGGGAATTTGAACCCTGATTCAATACATCTAGCCCTGAGTAATTAATTATTCAGGGCACAGAGAACCTGGCCCCTGCAATGTAGAGTAATTCTTCCTGGTCAGCGTGAACTCCACTGGCAATAATAAATAGAAAACGTCTCTAGTGATGCCAGTATTTTAAAGTGATTAATCATCTTCCCCCCCCCCCCCCCCCCCCCACCTCCCTCTTAGTTTTCTTTAACTAGGATTTTTCAGCAATAAATCTTTAACAATACAGGTAGGAATTGTTCTGTAATTAAATTTTGCCCTGCTTAATTTCTTACCTTTTATGTGTGATTAAAAAAAAAAAAATGTTACATTTTAAGGAGCTCTGATCAAGAGTCAAACCAAGAAAAATCCTTTTATAGAATGCATTGAGATGCTCTATGGGGGATTAAGCTCTTGATTTTGAATATTAGATAGAGCACATACTCATAAAAATTGTTAATCAACACCAGTTGGGGTGTCAAATATTCTGAGGTTTTGAATTGCTTCACTTTCGTGCATACGGGTTGTCTGTATTAGGAAAAGTCTGACATGTGCATATGTTCCCGAGCTGCGAGAATAATCACTTACTTCTTAACTTTCAGCTAATTGACGTGAGCTCCGTACGAAAGGGGTATTTTTTGCCCTTTCGGCGGTATACAAAAGTGCACTTGGTGAAATGGCAGGTAAATGCCTGGCCGAGAACGACCATGTATTTTTAAATCATGCCCTATAGAGCTGACCAGCCATCATGTAGATTCTGGGTGACAGGGACAGATGTGACATATCTGTTGTGACACACTTCTGTTGCACCAGTCTGTGGCTCGAGGTGACTCCTGTCCCTCCTCTGATGCTTTCCCCTGCTGCAGGACAACACAACGATGCACGGATGAACCTTGCCATTGCCCTCACTGCTGCCAGGTACGGGGCTGCCACAGCCAATTACATGGAGGTCGTGAGCTTGCTCAAGAAGACAGACCCCCACACGGGGAAAGAGCGAGTGAGCGGTGCACGGTGTAAGGACGTGCTCACAGGTACGCCGAGGCCCTAGCGGGAAGGTCTTTCTTAGCGTCTTGCCTCGCCGATGTAATGGCTGAATCATAATTTTTCTGTCACTTCTCTTTTATTTAAGCCAGATTTCAGAGTCATATTAATTATATTCCTTATTGTCAACAATGACTGGTTTAACATGAAAATTTTCCCTTGTGGTACTTGGCAATTTTTCCCCTTTGTGCTAAATAACAATAATGATAATGATAATAATAAATGCCCACAAAATTCCCACAGCTAGGAAGGTATTCCGCTTTCTGGACAAAAACATGTTATTAATAAAATTAAATAAGCGTGCCAAGTTTCAAAGTAAGTGACACAGGCAGTGCATTTATACATCGTTAGAGTCAATCACTTTACCTTTGGTTGGATTTTCCATTCTTGTCCTGGTTCTGTGGCCACGTAGGCAGAGCTTCACAATCACCTCGTTTCCTTGAACAAAACCAACACTGAGACCTATGTTGTCTCACGGCAGCGCTGTTGAAACATTTGAGTTTTAGGGAGAAAGCGGATTATTTACTCACCCGGCTTTCTTCACGTCTGGCGCTCAGATGCCGGGCACTTCGCAAAATAGACTGAGAACCGAGATGACGAAGCGGCACGTTCTTTCTTCGATTTGGACTTGTGTTGGGTAGACCGACTCGGATGCAAGCCCTTTGTGTGGCTTTTCAGTAACCCTGGCTGCTCGTGTCCCCTCGTGTGGTGCACAGTGTACTTCGCCATAGGTTAAGTGTATAGGTAAATTAATAACCCAAAGCATCGGTGAGCAGGGAAACAAATGGGGTGTGTGATTGATGCTGCTTTCTTTCACAGGGCAGGAATTTGATGTGAGAGCCAAATGCGTTATCAATGCTACGGGACCTTTCACAGACACCGTGCGCAAAATGGATGATAAGAACGCCGCAGCTATCTGCCAGCCGAGCGCTGGTGTCCACATTGTGATGCCTGGTTATTACAGGTAACTGTGTGCCAACTCGGCACCCTTGCAAGGGGGACAGGAAATCGGCTGCATTTATTCTTTCAGCACACTTTTTTTTTTTTAAAGCTTCTTCATTTATTTTTGAGAGAGAGAGAATGAGAGTGAGAGAGCGAGAGCACGAGCTGGGAAGGGGCAGAGAGAGACAGGGAGACACAGAATCCGAAGCAGGCTCCAGGCTCCAAGCTGCCAGCACAGAGCCCGACGCGGGGCTCGAACCCACAAACCGTGAGATCGTGGCCTGAGCTGAATTCCAAAGCTTAACCAACAGAGCCACCCAGGTGCCCCTCAGCCCACTTTTCTTACTGGATGGTCTAGCTTCCTGTTCAAAATGAGGAGAAATAAGCAAAGGAACTCTTCCAAAACACAAAATACAATCCAGACTTGGGAATTTCTTAGCTTTTACGTCAATACTCACTTCTAGGGGTTAATGATTTGGGATCTGTTGTACTTTCTTCAGTGTACTCACCTTCAGAAAATACGCCTTAGTATTTTTGAATGTTAATTAAAATATTAAGGGTAAATTTTGTAAAAAAAAAAAAAATTCCATGAAGGGCATATTTTAATTAAAACACTAAGAAAATAATTTTATAAATACTCAAATTGGCTTATGGAGAATCTGAACATGAGGACCTCTCGTGTACTCTTATGTTCATGACTTTTGAAATGCGTTGTGAAAACTGTCGCAGCAAGTCAAATTGGATGTGATTTCTGATCTCTCATAATTGTCAGTGGAGAGATGGGTAGGGAGAGAGATGAAACAAAGATACCTATTCACTGAAATTCATTGAACTTGACTGATGGGCACATTGCACTATTCTATTATATTTTTGAAATTTTTAACAAATTAAAAAAGAAACATTTAGAGGGTTTTAGTTAAGAAATTGATTATAATTGGATCTCATGGACATTTCAAGACTTCTGTGGAAAAAAATCAGGTAACCATGACGAGAGTGTGGAACATGTGTACCATTTTTATCTCCATATGCGGTAAATCCAGTAGGCAAACTAGTAATTTTGTATGGAGTAATGATCTATGCTCCTGGTATTCACTATGATATTATCTATAGTTGAGAAATATTAGAAACTCCTTAAGTGCTAACCTTAATAGAGTGGATAAGTTAATTGTGGCATATCTGCACAAGGGAATATTATATAGTCATTAAAAATTGTAATTATAAATAACTTTAATGTTTTAGGAAAACATTAACAATACTCTGTTAGTTTAGAATGAAGGATGTAAGATTAAATGTGTAATGTGATCTCAACACTGCGTAAATATAGAGAAAAGACTACAAGGAAATACATCAAATACTAACGGTGATTATCTCTAGGTAATACGATTATGGGTAACAGTTAAAGGTGGTAATTTCTAGGTAACGTGGTTAGGATGAGAGTTATCTCTTCCATGTTTTAGTACATTTCTGTAAAGTTATATCAGTCTTTTAATATTTGATTAAACGAATGAACAGAATCTGTATTTTGTTTAATATCTACATTCTCCTGGGATGCTATCCTGCTATGTTATGTGATGCTGCTGTTTCATCAATTTTTCAATAACCAAATCTTCCCAAAAAGACTCCAGGATACACCTAATTCATACCAAATTCACTTCCCCCAAGAAAAATATTACACTTCTATTAAAAAAAATATGAAAGTCCATTTTTTTATCCACCAACTTCCAAGATTTCTGTCTCATTTTTAAATGTCTATGTGTGATAAGTAGACCATCATTAGTATTTTAATTGAGGACTAAAGAAACCAAGGTGTTTCAGTCTTGGTAATAAAACTTTATGTAGCAGTACTTAATAGAGTTTTAAAATCTGGAACCGGAGTTTTGTTAAATGAAAAGGAGAGAAGTAAATACATGTAAATATTCAAATGTTTCTTGTATATAGAGAAGTTTTCAACAATAGTTTCATTCATAATCATATGCATCTATTTTGTATTAGATTAAAAATATGCGAAGACAGCTAGTTTATAAGGGTTTGTTTGGAGGGGTTTTTTTCTTTAATATCTTTTAGGCTATGGATATAAGACCTATGCTACAGACACACACATTTGCATATTTGTTTAGATCTTAGTAGATTCCATATATCCTCATGTGTTATTATGTTTCATGTTTTCTTCACTATTGTCCTGTGATGTCAGAGGATTCATTATTCCCTAATTTAATTCTGCCACTTAATACATATCATTTGGGGCAGGCCATTTGAATTTTGTCAACCTTAGTTTGCCCATCATTAAAATGGGGAGACAGGGGGGTAAATTAAGGTGATACCTTGATGTAGTACTTGATGTTCACCACTTTACTCTTACAGACTGTTTGGCCTTGGCAAGCTACTTCTTTCAGCTTCTGGTTCCTTATCTCAAGGTAGTCCCTGATTTGTATACATTTTGACAATGATCCTGCGATCCTTTGTATCTATTTTGTTGACTGCTCCTCATGCAGTGTGTAATAGTGACCAGTAAATGTTTCCTGAATGAATCCTACTAACTTTTTTGTGTTAACTTGACCAAATAGAGATTGTTGCTTTTTTTAAAGTTAAAATTCAGTGTAACACCTATAAGGGATATTTTTGATATAGAAAAGTGAAACTATGAAAACAAAACATGATTCTTCATTTTATTGCTCTGATAACCCATGTATATAAAAATAAATGCGTTCAAGTAATTGCTCTAGAAAATAGAAGGACACAAAAGGAAAAGTGAGAGCCTCTCTCTTCTTCCTCATGCCCCCCTGCCTTATTGCCCATTTCAGTTGTTCTCTGGTAATCAGTAACACTTCCTAGGATTCCTTCTGTAAAACCGTGTGTTCGTACTTGCACAAACGTCTATCCTTTTAAACATTTTACATGAAAGAGGTAATGCTACACCATATAGTTCTGTACTAAACTTTATAATACGCTAATAGCAGAGTAGATAGGTGCTTTTAAAGAAATATAAATATATGTCACCTGGATGTAATATTGTCAAAACAGGATGCCTTTCTTAATCCCCAGAATTTGTCATTAGCTTCAGGGCACCTCCCCATAAAGCGTGAAAGTGTGAGTTACAGCTGGGCCTGCTTCAGATGCAGTAAGTGATCTCATGCCACTTTGGGAGGAATTAATGTCCCCATTTTTAGCACCTTGAACTATAACCGCTATACCTCCTGTCAGAAACCTTCCGGGAGTGGTTTGCAGCCCAATTCCTGCTCAGGGTCTGCCGCAGATGAGCTCCTTAGTTTTGGATACTGGCCTGGATTGAGGGTTTATTCCCTTCTAGCCCTGACCTTCAGGCATCCCAGAGGGCTGGTTTTGCTCTCCATATCAATTCAGTTTCTTGGGTGGGGCTGGGAGATGTCAGACTGAAATGGCTGCCTGGGTTCATCAGTCAGTCACACTCAGTTATAGCTCGAGGGTTCCACTTGGCCCTCAGGGATGAGTCAGACCTCCTGGGGCTGCCCCATACACTGGGTGGTGGCACCTTAAGGTCTAACAATTCCACTAGAACCTGATCAGTTTAGATATGTAGTGAGTCCTGTAGCCACTGATTTGTTGAGCGTCGGCTGCTAAATGTAAGGCAAGGACCATGTGTATGTCGTGTTGGGCTGTTTTGGGAGTATCTTTATGGCATTTGTTAACCTTGTTATGACCCTCAAAGACATGTGCCATGGTAGCAGACTTTTTTGTTTGCATTATTTCAGTTTCCAAAAACCCAGAACACAGAAATCATTTAATTTTAAAGGTGCTGTTTAGTTTACATGAAGAACAAACCTGAAATTTCCATCAGAGTTGCGGTGAGATGCTCTTTTTAAAGCAGCCACAATGCACGATGACTTTACACACATGAAAATAATCATCTCCTCCTTCTACCTATAGGTGTTTTTTTACCCCTGACAAGAAGTCAGGTTTCTGGGGGGTGTTGTTGTGGTGGGGGTGGTTGTTGTTGTTTCTGTATTGCTGTGTGCGTACTGTTAGCTCTAACACTGGTTGCTAAGTAGTTAACAATAAATTGATTTCAGTTGAAATAAGGGTACTTGAGGAAGGAAGGATGGTCCCGTATAGACCATCACCACAGGTGCTCTCCATTTTCAAACTTTAGTGTGACCTTGCAGAATTAATCCTTCATAAGAAAACAAACGTTTCCCTAAGGGAGAGTATGAATTAGGTAATTTAGAACTGATGAAAGGTATTTCCAAGTGGATTCTTAAATTTTTATACCATTCATTACTAGCTTTGTCTTCCCTCTGTGCTTGTTAATTTTATGTTTGACACATATGTCTTCACTTAAGCAGTTGATTCTCTACAGGATCCAGTTATGCGTGTGTTGGTAACCATCACCTTCACCCTTTAAACTGCTTTTATTGCATTGGAAGGTTTTAAAGGATTCAGTAGTTGTGCTTTCCTAATAGCATTTCATGTCTAGGTTGTTGAATATAATAATTTTATGCAAAATTTTGTCGGGTTTATTGAGTTACTTAAGTACCTCATATGATATCTGCTCTATAAAATGATCATGCATAAAATATACCAACATATAATTTGTTCCTTAAATGTTAGGAGATGCAGTTTATTCTTTTGTCTCAACATGGTACTATTTATCAGATTGAAAGCTTGAACTCTGAATGAGTTAATTCCCAGCCCCAAAGTGACTGATTTAATGTAAGGGCATATTAACCCAGGATCAAATCAGTTGCTTACAAACTACGTAATTAACTAGTGTCTTTTAAGATTTTTTTTAAAGAGAGTCTTAGGAGAAACACAAAGAAAAAAATATAAAATATTCGATACTTACAGTTTTCAATATATAAAAATGAAAGTAAAATTACTTCCTTCAACCCTGAATGAAGATGAAATCTTAGCTGAAGGTTTAAATGATTGACCCACTTCTGTGATGCATTTTGCGTATGTTAAGTAGGACTGTGGCCCACTCTCTCCGTGTCTCTCAAGGATCCTGTAGACAGTGGTTCTTTCTACAAAGGCTCTGTAGAAATGGCAGCACTTCCGGTACTCAGTCACGGCTCAGTCAGTTAAGCATCTGACTTCAGCTTAGGTCACGACCCCACGGTTGGTGAGTTCGAGCCCCATGTCGGGCCCTGTGCTGACAGCTCAGAGCCTGGAGCCTGCTTTGGATTCTGTGTCTCCCCCTCTCTCTGCCCCTCCCCTGCGTGCTTGCTCTCTCTCCCTCACAAATAATAAACATTAAAAAAAAAAAAAAAAAGAAAGAAATGGCAGCATTTCATGGGACTCATGGGTCTTTGCAACAAAAGCCTTACACTCTTTGTGGTTTACATAAAGAAGATGCATATGCTAAGCTGACTATAGATTTCTTTTTTTTTTTTCAAGTAATTTTGCAGCTCTTTTTTTTTTTTTTTGAACAAGTTGTATGCCCAACATGAGGTTTAACTAAAGACCCCAAGATCAAGAGTCACGTGCTCTACCCACTGAGCCAGCCAGGTATCCCTAGATTTCTTTTTCATGAAATAAATTATTGTTGTTTACTTTTAAGCACTTGTTAGGCCCTCACCCTTATACAATTGAATCAATATGAGGTTTTTTTTTTTTTAAGTTTTTTCAGAGGAATGATAAACATAAAAAGTTTATGCTTTTTTAAAATTTACGGGTATAGGAGGGACTTCTTGAAATTTATTTAAACCAAATGGAATTGTGTTTTCTATTTAAGAAATTTCATTAATAGAAGCTGAAAATGTCTTTAACATTGGCTTGCTATGAGAATTCAGTCAGACTGAAACAGCTCTCTGAAGATTGGTAGGGCCTAACTGTTTGAACATGACACTTTAAGATCATCCCACCCCTTTTTCAACTTCTCCAAATTTCTTTGAATGGTTCATGAATGCATGAAAACAATAGTTTCTGATTTAATGAGACAACTGGACAGGTTTTGTTAATATTTCTAGTTGCTTATTATTTCTGGTGTGTTTTATAATTTGGTTTTAAAATATTAAGTATGTGTTAGTGAAAATTATTGACTCATATTTGGGAAGATTTTATGTAATCTGTCAAAAGAGGCATCTTCGAACCTTGATTTAATAGCATAATACATTAGCCTCCTATGTCTGTTTAAAGATTGTCGTTGCTAAGATATTCCTCTCCCTTTTTTGACCTTGCCCTCATTCACTGTTATTTATGTAATAGTAGAAAACCCAGCCCTTTTGTCATTGATGCACTTCTTGAGATTTCTATAAAATTGAAGTAAAGTAAGAAATTTCACATTTGGTGAAGTGGTGTAAGTTCATCTAGGTACAAAGAAGTAAAGAACTTTTCTGATCACATTTTAGTTGCTAGAAACTTAGAGCCTTCACTTTTCTCACGTACTTCTGGGACCTTCCACTGAAAGATGTGTCAAATGTCAAATGTCCAAGGAAAATACTTTTCATTGACTTGAAAAAAGGTTGAAGAGCAATCCTTAATTCACCATCACAAAAAGAATTATAGACACTTATCCCCGCTGACATTATCTGATGTGAATGGTCCAAAGACCAAACAATTGGAAAGTGAAGTCCACTTTCTTAATTAACCTTGCGTTGTTGAGATGGGGAGGGCTGGTTGCGCTGTGAGTTTTATTATCACACGTGCCCCCTTCTTTTTCTGTTACCAATATTATTTTTTTTTTTCTTTTAGGAATTTCTAGGCTAGAGTATCGGCAGTTAAAGTAATAGTTCATGTGTTTCTTGTTTGCTTCTATGAGAATTAGTGAGTAAAGTAGTTTTTTAGACTGCAGATTAAGGATTAAACTTCTGCTAATTTCAGAAATATGTAACCCTTCTTTTTACATCAGCCCAGAGAGCATGGGACTGCTTGACCCAGCAACCAGCGATGGGCGAGTAATTTTCTTCTTACCCTGGCAAAAGATGACAATAGCCGGCACTACCGACACTCCAACGGATATTACACACCATCCCATCCCTTCGGAAGAAGATATCAATTTCATTTTGAACGAAGTGCGTAACTACCTGAGTTGTGATGTTGAAGGTAACTTATGCATTCCTTTGAGTTTGTTTTCCTTCTTTTCTATCTCCCGGCCCATCCCAGCTCTTACTGGTAACTGCCACATCTAAGGTCTGAGTCCTCTTCACACCTGACTCTTCTGTACTGACCACTTCTTCTGGAAGGTTTATGGGGACCAAATTATACCACAATGCAAAGCAGCTGCTTGGTCCCCCCCCTGCTTTCTACATCCACACGAACCTCACGCAGTCATTTTCTGACCATCTCTAATGGCTGTACACAAGCCATACGTGAGCTCTAAACACTCGTGCTCTCTGAGAAGAGCATGAAATGTTTGCATTGCAATTTAATTTCTAGAGTTCAGGAAGATATGATTTACAGATACAGGATATCCTTAGGAAATAATTAGTCAAAAAATGAGAGGATAGAGCTATATATTCTGAGAGCTTCGTGAGCTTTTCTATATGAAAAGTAGTGTTGACAGTGGATTTAACTAAGTAGGAGAGGTATGCTTTTTTATTTTTTTTAATTTATTTTTTACTTTTTTTAAATGTGTATTTATTTTTGAGAGAGAGAGAGACAGATGTGAGCAGGGGAGGGGCAGAGAGAGAGAGGGAGACACAAGAATCCAAAGCAGGCTCCAGGCTCTGAGCTGTCAGCACAGAGCCCGATGCAGGGCTCGAACTCACAGACCGTGGGATCACGACCTGAGGAGAATTTGGAAGATTAACTGACTGAGCCACCCAGGTGCCCCAGTATGCTTTTTTTTTTATTGAAAGAGCCAAAGTTAACTTCTTTTTCATGCTAACCAGGGCATACTTACTTTTAGTTTGGATGTTAATAGTATTTTCTCCACTGCATATATATAATGAATATGTTTTATCCCAGCTAGTTCCTGAAGTTTCCTAACATTGTCCTTCTCTATTTCCTATCTCAGTTAATAGCCTTATCATCCAGTCACCCAAGCCAGAAATAGCATGCTGGTCTTTTTTTTTTTTTTCTTTTAATAGTCTTAATTTATTTTAAATGCTTATTTATTTTGAGAGAGAGCAAGGGAGAGGCAGAGAGAGAGGAGAGAGAGAATCCCAAGCAGGCTCCACCCTGTCAGCACAGATCCCAAGGCAGGGCCTCAACTCACCAACCGTGAGATCATGACCTTAGCCAAAATCAAGAGTTGGACACTTAACGGACTGAGCCACCCAGGCGCCCCTCTCATCTTCGGGGATCCTTCTCTTTGCACATTCAGTCCAGTTCCTATCTGTGCTCACTCTGCAGTACCCTGTAAATCCCCTCTCACTTCATTGTCCTGGTCACGCCTATGTCACTTCTCAAGCAGCTGCACTGGCCTTCTAACTGGCTTCCCAAGGTCAGGTCCCCGTTCCCACCCTGTCTCACCCTTCCATCAGCACCCTCTTTCTGAAACACCATTCTCACCATCACTTCCCTGCTCAAAAACATCCCTTGGATGTTCCTCATTGACTTTCAGAGAAATTCTAAGCTATCTGGCTTGGCTCTAAACTATCTCTAAGGCTGTCCACAACTTGTCTTTGCAGGTTTATATTCAGTACTCCACCTTTGTGCCTTCTGTGGTCTTATCACCTCCAAATCAGTTCATGCACTTTTCAACCTCATGCTTTGTTTAGGATGAAACCTTGCTCTGGGATGCCCTTTCCCCCACCTTCTCATTTTGACAAAATACTATTTCCACTTTGGAAACCACCAAACTTTTGTAGAACGGTGGTCTAGTATATCACAATGTTATATATCGGCAGGTGTCTAAGGTGTATTCTCACTTGCAGTTCCTTGAGGGTAAGGATTCTTTATTCAGCCACAAAGCTTGTTGTCTATATGGTATGCCCCTCAATACGGGGTTGAAATGAAATAAATAAGTAATAGGTGTTTTCAGGGTTTTTGACGCTGGTAGCAGTTTGAAAATCTTTTTATATTAAGGTAGAAATTTTTAGATTTTGAAAAATATATAGTCTTCATCCTTTTGTGTCAGGAATCTTCTATAATGTTGGCTTCAGTGGAGGACATACAAAGCCACAATTTTCTTCTTGATGTGACTCACTAAAGTCCATGAATCCTTTTTTCCCCAAGGGATTTTTTTATCATCATGTGATCACACATTTATAAACAAGCAAACTTCCTTAAAAAAAAAAAAATTGTTCAGGGTACTCTCCTGGTTTAATTGAATGATCCATATTGTATAGAGGTAGTTTCTTCTGATTTCAAGTAATGGATACATTTTAATTTTGAGTGACGTCTCTTTGGGATCTACGATAATGGTACAGGTATATTACACACTCATAACTGAAATTTGTGTGACTAATGTCTGTATTCTCACACACTCATATACACGCACACAGTTATTTGGGAAATGGTCATGCCTTATTTAATATCCATATTTAAGTATTCAAAATGCAATGTAATTTTAGCTAGATACTTTCTGTTGAAATCTAGGAGGACTTTCATCTGGGTATGATTGTATTTTTTTTTTTAACGTTTATTCATTTTTGAAAGACAGAGACAGAGCATGAGCGGGGTAGGAGCAGAGAGGAGAGAAACGCAGAATCTGAGGCAGGCTCCAGGCTCTGAACTGTCAGCACAGAGCCCAAGGCGGGGCTCTAATTCACAAACCGTAAGATCTTGACCTGAGCCGAAGTCAAGACGCTTAACCGACTGAGCCATCCAGGTGCCTCTGTATATGATTGTATTTTAATGTATAAATGATTATTGTTAACGAATCCTGCTACATTTTGCATTCACCTGAGTACCATATTAGCTAAAAGTGGATTGATATTGGGCCCTAAGAGCAGGAGGTTTGGGTTGTTGGAGCAAGAAATAAAATTAATTCAAGAGCAGAGAGCTCTTTGTTGACAGTTTCCAGCTTCTTAAAGTTCAAATGCAGTAAGATGAGAAATCTAACTGCTTATATGTGCTGAGGCTGGATATACTGGAAACAGGTGCAGGTTCCAAAAGGCCGCTGTGCCCGTTTTGTAGGTGGGGATTTCCACCAGTGAAATGAGCCTTTGGGCTGTAGCAGAGACTGAATTGTGTACCCCCTCCACCCCCCACTTTCTTCTGTGAATGGACAGAGGACTTAGCAATACCTGCCGGGGCTTGGTTGGTCTGTAACTTCTTGTCACTTAGCATGCCTTTTGTTAGTCAGGTTACTTGGTAAAAGTAACAAAGAGGGTTTTTTTTGCCAGTTGTGATTTTTGGTAAAAGTGGCTGAAATTAATATCTGAACGGTGTACATCCGGCCTTTTCTTCTAACAGCCTGGGGACTCTTGAGATTAAAAATTCTCTAAGCAGCAAATAGCTGGTGTGAAAGCAAAGGTGACAGCCGTTTCACATACTTCATTTATTTCCCTGTGCACACCATCTATCACACCTTTCCGACTTACCAACTTACTCTTTTTAATACAATTAATTCATAATGATTCCTTATAGTTTGTTTTCATCTTTGTTTCTAGTTGACCGAAGGTCTCATATGTGAGGCGTTACCCTCAGTCTGGATAGAACGCAGTTTGCTAATGTATGTCTGTGTCTTGAAGTGGAGACGTTCAAGTTTGTCATTTTTTCCAAGGAATTCTGGTGCGATTCGATGTCTCTTCCATCCTGATGAAATGGAAGAGAGAAACTCAGCTTCAGACACTACCCAGTTATTTGGCCACAGGCTGGTGCTGTGCACGTATTTTGATCTCTCCGTTTGTCTGTAATGGGTAATACATGCTTTATTTTTTAAAACCCTACAATTCCTGAGCACTTTTCTACATGCAAGACACTCTACTGAGCACGTCGCCCTCATTTTTTCTTTGGTTCCTCATGACAACCTTACGAGATGTACCCTGCAATTCCTGTTTTGCAGACGCAGAAACCGAGGCCCCATGACTTGAGGCTTCCTAGCCCCCAGTTTGTTCGTGTTGGAGCCACGATGAGGCCACGTCAGTCCAGCTGTAATACTTGCACTGCTAAGTACCGCACGGTACTCTCGCTAGTAGTCCTGGGTTTTATGATGTGGTATTATATCCACCAGGGAGTGGATTAAGTCTCTCAATTCATTTCCTGGAAGCTGCTAGACACTTGCAGGATGATAATGACCTTTGCTCTAGACTGGCCTTATTTGGATCTGAATGTTAAGCTAGAAGAGGTGTCATATCTCATAACTAATCCCTTGGGCCAAGCGGTCTTCTCTACAGACCTAAAAAATAAAAAGTTTGTTTAGATCCTAGAGCCGTAGTTGTGAAATGTTTTGCAGTCACCAGGGTTGACATAATCAGCTTAAAAGGATTTATTAAATGGATGAATAAGTAAAATTCTGACAACGGTTTCCGAGCCTCCCCAAATGGCTATATCCTTAAGGAAGGGGGAAAAAAAAAGTGTCAAATCTTAACACTCCGTGCTGTTCTCAGCAGCTGCCACATTTCTGCAAAACGCGTCGCAACAATTCTGAAAAGCATTTTGCCTGTTGGGAATAAGACCATGTCTTCTTTTACGATTTCGAAAGCTTTCCATTCACAGGCTGAATTTTCTCGATGACTTGTTTGTTCTCTTCTGAAATGGGGCATTGACAGTTGTGCGGTGCCTAGCGGGGTTAGGAAGAAAAACGATCTTTTGAAAAATGTATCATTAAGTCTGCCGTGTAGAGGTTAATCAGAAGGATGCAGTGGGGGAACCAAGCTCTGACTGAAAGGGATCGAGCGAGACAGAAGATTTGCCGAGCGCTTTATTCACGTAGTCTTTCTGGAGTGCTCCTTCAGGCAGCGTCTTTAGTTGTACACAGGTTCCCACACACGCAATTAGTAGTGTTTATAGATTGCCGGTTATTCAATTAACAACCAAGCTGGCCGTATCAACTCGCTGCAGACCTGCCTTTTCACTGCCAGAGATTGTACCAGGGTTATCAACTTACACAGGCTTGGACGTCTTCCAGCTGTTTAATTATAGTGTCACACGCTTTGCTTTTTCTAGTTTCATTAGTTTATAAATGTAATATGGTATCTTATTTCTGTGATTAACACTTCATTTCAGCAGGTTAAACATGCTGGTAGAGACGTATTGATTTCTGACACTATTTCCCCTGTGTTCATTTAGATATTTTCACATGCTTTTTATTGATTCTTTTGGAAAGCGGCAAACATGAGAAAGAACGCCCCAGAACGTGTGGCTAAATAACTCACGTGAAGCAAAACCACACATTTAGCTCTTAATGGTCACATCCTGTGGGCTTCATTGTCTATTAATTTTTAAAACAAACCCTTGTCTTGCCAAGGTTTTAAGAGTAAAAATATTCATTATAATTTGAAACAATTACACAGCACTTAGTCGTTTCAGCCAGCTGTGAAAAATGTCTATTTAACTTTATTACTGAGAGTTTACTCTTTATATATTATACATGCTAAAACCTGCATTGGGATTGCAATAAAAATAATTCTCAAACACGATGGTAAAAGGACTATTTTATTTTGACAACACCTTTTTTGAAAATAGTGCCAAGTACTTTTATACACCGTGGAGGTACGTGGGTTTTGTAACATCTGGGCATTTGGCACTTAAAAAATCAACTGAGTGCCATCTGGGTGAATCGGTCTAACAAGTGGTGTTTAATGAGGACTTTTCCCAACTTTAACAGTAGTGTTGTTTCCTGTCATCTTGTTTTATTAAAGCACTCATTTATGTTAAAAGAGACTACCCGATTGTTTAAATGTATAGTCATTAGGTACTTTATTTACAGCCTGGGATATTGGCTCCGAGGCCCAAATATATTATTTCTTTTGATTTTTGTAACATCACATGTTCTTGCTTGACATGAGAAGTTCAGGATGTTTCAATATGCCGCTTCATACTTATTGATCACTCTACGTGACCCATACTTGATGGAGTATTTGGGGTGCTGGGAAATATTAGAATTGACATTGCTGAAGACTTTCAACCTGGTGGGAAGAATGAAACAGTAATGAAATATGGTCTAGCTATCCTGGTAGTAGAAGAACCAAAAAAAATCAAGATGAATTTTTGAGCTCTGACGCATAAAGGCCTTGGTTTGAGTTATCTTCTTCACATATCATACCTTGGAGAATTTAAAGTAGGGTGATATCCACTACTTACTCTTGGCTGCAACCTGAATGACAGAAAGGATTTCTGGGTAAGAACTTGAGGGTAGGAATGCTTAATTTAGTAAAAATATTTTTCATTTCTCATTAACTCATGAAATGAGTAGGAGGGAAGGATACTCTGAAAGGATAAACGTGGAACATGTTGGGACAGTAAAGTATTTGCGGGGAAAGCACACTATTATAGCAGATTGTATTCTCCTGAGCCAAGGAAATGCAGTCACATTTCACCGAAAGGATGCTCAATTAGAGTTGTGGGCAAGGTGGCCCTGTGGAAGGTCCCCAGCTTGATGATCTCCCAGGACCAGCCTGAGATCTACTTATTACTTGGGGATTTTTATTCTAGAGCTGCCTTGTGTAATGGCATGGCCTGTGCATATGCATGTCATGTGGAAATTTCATTTTTAATTAGTTAAAATTAAATAAAATTTGAAATTCAGTTCCTCAGTCACATGAGCCACATTTCAGGTGCTTAATAGCCTCATGCAGCTGGTGGCTAGCGAATTGGACCTTGTGGATAGAGGACCTTTCCAGTACTGCAGAAAGTCTAAGGAACAGTGGGGCTGTACAGAATCTAGAGGTATTTATATACACTTTTAGAGAAGGAAGTACTCGATTTAAGAGAGTTGCTGAGTCTGTATTTTTTTGTTATATAAAATAAATTTATCATCTTGTTAAAAAAAAAAAAAAACAAACAAACCCAAAAAACCTCCAGCAGTAAGAAGGCTCAAGAGGTGATGAACTCCGTGATTCTGCGATGTCTAAGGCACAGGGCCCTTATTTCTCTTCACCCTCCCACCCTCCAAGTTGGCTTTATCCTGCGGTTGTTTCCTCTATGGTTACAATATGGCTGTAGCAGTTTCAGGCAGAATTAAAAGGTATCTTAACGATTCTCTATTCTGTCTACTGCTTGTGAATCTCTTTCATCAGACAACTTTAATTAGGGTTTGTTTAACAAAGTGCAAGGTTTCCACTGTGGGTGAATAGGTGATAAGGAGAGAAATATGTTAGTTCAGTTGGTTGCTGTCTTTTATACAAGAGGTTAGAATTCATGTTTTGTGTGTTTAACTATGCTCTGCCCTATGGACATAGATTATACCGATGTCCCTGACCAGTCATTACTTAATTCCAGTGGTGGAGAGGTACAACCACTTTATCCTTCAGCAGGAAATAGCATTTTGCATAATCCACAAAAATCATTAAATCTTAAGTTTGGGAGAAAACTTGGGGCACCTGGGTGGCTTAGTCAGTTGAACATCTGACTTTGGTTCACGCCATGATCTCACAGTTTGTGGGTTCGAGCCCCACGTTGGGCTCTGTGCTGATGGCTTGGAGCCTGGAGCCTGCTTCGGATTCTGTGTCTCCCTCTCTCTCTGCCCCTCCCCGCCTTTCCCTCCCTCTCTCAAAACTAAATAAACATTACAAAAATTAAAAAAAAATAAAATAAAAAGCTTGGGAGAAAACTGATAGACAGCCTGATCCAACCACTCTCTGGTCTAATACTGTAAAAATCCTGCAGACCATAAAGACTGATTCATATTTTAAATATGATTTAAAATTTGATTATTTATCTTACATGTATCTTTTAAAATAAACTTAATCCTGGGGCGCCTAGGTGGCTCAATCAGTTAAGCATCTGACTTCGGCTTGGGTCATGATCTCAAGGTTTGTGGGTTTGAGCCTCGCGTCAGGCTCTGTGCTGACAACTCAGAACCTGGAGCCTGCTTTCGATTCTGTGTCTCCCTCTCTCTCTGCCCCTCCCCCACTCTCCCTCTGTCTCTCTCTCTCCTTCAAAAATAAACGTTAAAAAAATCTTTTTAAATCAATTTAATCCCAACTTTATCTGATATAAGTCTGAGGTTAAAAAGCTGAACGCTAAGATATAAAGTAAATTAAGTTTCCTAACACATTATGAACTCTTTTGGTAGTGTTTTCTTTTGTTGAGTATCGACATCAAGAGTAAGGATTAAAAATGATGTCAGTATACACATTGTTTTATTTAATATTCCTCTATGAATGAAAACCTTGGATATTTTAGTTTGGCCTTTTTGTTTTCAACAACGCAATTTTACAGATGTGTTTTTCTGGCTGATATACCAGAAAAGGCAAAGAAAAAAGAAAAAAGAAAAGGTAAAGCATTTGCACAAAGAAGATTTGCATATGTTACAGATTTACTCTAGAGAGTCTCATTTTCCATCAAATAATTTTAAAACCAGTCAGAGGACTTTAAAAGTTGGAGCCAAATTCCTGATCAGTGTGGCTACCTAAGGAATTTCACAGACACACGCTGCAGACTTTGTGGTGACCACAGTGACGTTGTATGTGGTTGGCTAAGGTTTATTTTTGACTCAGAGGGCTATTTGAACTCTAATGGAAAATAGCGGTAATTTCCTAGTTAGGGTTTTTGTAAAGATTAAAACATTGCATGATTTGTGTTGAGGTTACACAAGACTTTTGTGGAATTGCGTGAAGCAGGAATTAACCCTCATTCCGTGGAAGCCATCAGGATTAAACCTAATGAAGAAATTACACATATCAGAGGGGCAGGTTTAGAAATGGAATCCCAGCATTCAGACTCCCTTAGGTCTCCAGTTAACAAGACTGGAAGCCTTGGGCTTTCTGCATCAGTATGTATGTATGTATGATGTATGTATGTATGTATGTATGTATGTATGATGTTTCTTCTTTCTTTCGCACCCCACGTTTAGATATGGATTTGATTAACCACCACTGTAGACGTGTAAGGGTGCCTCTTCTTTCAGATTATAGTCGTGTTAAGATTGTGACCCTCAAAAAAAAAAAAAAAAAAAAAAAAGAGTGTGGCCCTCAAGGAGCTGTATTAAATCATGCCAAATTTACCTAGTTGAATTTGTCTTTACCAGAAATCTGTTTTTTCCATTTGAGATAAAGATGGAAGGATTATCTATCATTCAGTATAAATTGTTTTTAATTGTTTTAATGTTTATTCTTGAGAGAGAGAGAGAGAGAGAGAGAGGAGGGGCAGAGAGAGAGAGGGAGACACAGAATCCAAAGCAGGCTCTAGGCTCCGAGCTGTCAGCACAGAGCCTGATGGGGAGCTTGAACTCATGGACTGTGAGGTCATGACCTGAGCCGAAGTTGGACACTTAACTGACTGAGCCACCCAGTTGCCACTCAGTAGAACTTGTTTTTAGGGTCTTTCTCCTGTACTTGGTTAGGCACTTTGTAAATAATAATAATAATAATAATAATAAAATAATAATTAGACTATTCCAATCATTTCAAGGAGTCTTTGTAGCTCTTTACATAAAGAGTCTGCCGGATATTTTCTAAATACTTTTCAGGTAGTGCTGTGTATAAACACAGGAGGTTCACTGTACAAGGGCACGCTACCAAGCATTGAGTGGGATCTAAAATCACACTGTCCAGTGCTCATAAAAATGTGCTCCCCTGAATGAGAGATTTTAATTTGAACTAAGGCTGGGGATGGCATGGGCTGTAGGGGCCCTGAGACTTCTGTAAAATTCTGTCTTAATCTTCTGAGACTTGAAGTTTGTCAATTTTTCCTTTTGTCTTGATTTTTTTTTTAATTATGATTAAATAAATATATATATATATACATATTACGAAATTTATCAGTTTGACCATTTTTAAGTATACAGTTCTGTGGCATTAAATATATTCATATTTTTGTGCAGTTATCACCATCATCAATCTCCAGAACTTTTTTATCCTCCCTAACTCTGTACCCATTAAACGTTCACTCCCCATATACCACCTCCCCACCCCCTGCTAATCACCATTCTACTTACTGTCTGTATGAGTTTAACTACTCTAGGTATCTCATATGAATGGAACCATACAATATTTGTTCTTTTGTGAATGACTTATTATACTTAGCATGTCTTCAAGGTAGCATGTGTCAGGATTTCCTTACTTTTTAAAGCTTAATAATATTGCATTGCATGTCTAGACCACATGTTATTAGCATTTTTTAAATGCTTACTTACTTTTGAGGGAGGGAGAGAGAGAGTGGGTGCACAAATGGGGTTGGGGCAGAGAGAGAGGGGGATAGAGTTTCTGAAGTGGTCTCTGTGCTGACAGCAGTTTCTGATGTGGGGCTCGAACTCACGAACCATAAGATCATGACCTGAACTGAAGTTGGACACTTAACCAGCTGAGCCACCCAGGTGCCCCTAGACCACATGTTATTTATCCATTCATCTATTGGTGGTCACTTGGGTTACTTCCATATTTCGATAATTATGAATGATGCTGCTATGGACGTGGAGGTGTACAAATTTTCCCTGCTTTCAGTTCCCTGGGGGTATGTATGTACCCAGAATTATAATTGCTAGATCATGTGGTGATTCTATGTTGAACTTTTTGAGGAAATGCCATGCACTTACTCTTAGTTGACTGCAGCATCTTAGCTTCTCGTCGGCAATGCCCAAGGCTATCCCACTTTCTCCCACAATTCTCGCCCAACATTTGTTATTTTCTGTTTTTTGTGATTGGTTACAATAGCCATCCCCATGGACGTGAAGTTGTGTCTCCTTGTGGTTTTCATTTGCATTTCTAGTGGTTGGTGATGTTGAGCATCATTTTATGTGTTCATTGGCCAGTTGGAGATCTTTGGAGAAATATGTTTGTACATCCTTTGCCCAGATTTCATCACATTGTCTTTTTTAGTTATTGAGTTTTAAATTTTTTTTCAATGTTTTATTTATTTTTGGGACAGAGGGAGACAGAGCATGAACGGGGGAGGGGCAGAGAGAGAGGGAGACACAGAATCGGAAACAGGCTCCAGGCTCTGAGCCATCAGCCCAGAGCCTGACGCGGGGCTCGAACTCCCGGACCGTGAGATCGTGACCTGGCTGAAGTCGGACGCTTAACCGACTGCGCCACCCAGGCGCCCCTAGTTATTGAGTTTTAAGAGTTCTTATATATTCTGATTACTAACACCTTGACAGAGGTAGAATTTACAATTTTTTTTTTCCGATTACATGGGTTACCCTTTCATTCTGTTGATAATGTGTTTTGATGCACAAAAGTTTTTAATTTTGAGAAATCTGTTTTATCTCTCTCTTTTATTTTCTTTTTTAGCCTGTGCCTTTGGGATCATATACAAGAAATCATTGCCAAGCTCCCTGTCATGTAGACCTGTATATATATATTTTTCTAAATGCTGTATCATTCTAGCTTTTATGTATAGATCTTAGATCCATTTTGAGCTTATCCTTCTGCACGTGGATACCCAGTTTTCCCATTGTCTTGATGTTTGAAAGACTATCTACAGTCAACTTTTCAATAGCTGGGAATTAGATGAAGGAGGTAACACCTGATCCCAAGTCATGGTAGAAGTAAAATTGCACTTACTCTTCTTAAAGCATTTTTGTTGTTGTTGTTGTTGTTAAGTTTATTTATTATTTTGAGAGAGAGAGAGAGCAGGGAAGGGGCAGAGAGAATGGGAGAGAGAGAATCCTAAGCAGACTCCTCACTGTTAGTGCAGAGCCCAATGGGGGGCTCAATATGGTGGCTCGATGTGATCCCATGAACCTTGAGATCATGACCTGAGCCAAAACCAAGAGTCAGACACTTAATCAACTGAGCCACCCAGGAAACTCCCCCCCCCCCCCCCCCCCCCCCCATTTACTCTTCCATTATCCAGGAATAATTTAACTGGTTTATGAAAGTGAGTGCAGAAGGACCAGGTAAGCATTCACTCCCTCATAGTCTATATCATTTGGCAGCTGTTGGCTGGTACATGAGGTCATCTTCTTGATGTGTAGAGTGGAGAAGAAAGGGGCTAAGCCATTCCTAAAGCTGATCTGGGTAAAGAAGAGTGGATTCTGAAAACTCTGCCCTTGGGTCTCTGCCCATGCCTCTCACGGTGCATGAGAACCACAACTAGGCTACTCTCCTTAGCCATCTTTAAGTTCAGTAATGAGTGCTCTGCAACAGCTGTCTAATTCTATTGTAAATTCCATGAATTCTTGGTACAGAGTGGTGATTGTATTTTGATAGAGACAGTAAGAGAAGTTCCATGGTATCTTGAATATTTAAAGACCTTCCATACACTGTAACACAAATATTGCGTGCCTATACTGGGAGGAGCCAGTATACCTGTTTTTGTGACAGTTAAAAAGATAATGGGATGAGAGAAGAAAAAGGGCATGAAGACTGTCAAAAGTTGAAAGACGGTGGGTACATTTAGTGGGTAAGAACATGAACTTTATAATCGGGAAGAACTGGGTTCTGATGTTCTACCATTTATAAAATGTTTGCTTTGGGCTAGTTAAACTTTTTCAGGTTCTTTTTTTGTTTGTTTTGTTTTTTGTTTTTCTCATCTGTATGGTGAGAATAATAATAACTGATGTTATGGGTCTTTGTGAGATGAAATGAAATGAAAAGTACATATCAAGTGCTTTGACAAGGCTAAGCCTACTCTAAATGCTCAATAAGAAGTTAGCATTGATGAGGGGAGATAATATCCTGTTACAGGCTTGTTTGTTTACTAAGGATCTTTGTCCTGAGAAGAGATAGCTAGATATATTCTAGGAGGAAATGTAACAAGTCATAAATCTACTGGTTTGTCTTTGTTTCTACTTTGTTGTTGTTTCTTTCAGCTATTTTAGATTGCCTCCCCCCCCTCGCTGAGGGCTGCTAACATGTTTCTTTTGTTTCCTTTTTAGTACCAGTGTCCCCCTCCGTCCGTCCCCCCACTCCGTGATTTTCAGGTTCTTCGCTTTTTTTCATGGAGATTATCTTTGTCACAAGATAATTCTTCGAGTTTTTGCCGTACTTATCCACTCACTCAGTTGTTATCTTTAAGGGCTTCTTCTCCCTTTCAAAGTGTATATCCCTGTGTTCCTTTTCCTGAATTCTGCCCTGCTTATTAACTATGCCATAGCTTTGTTGAGCTATCGTTGAGGAATCCTATCAACCTTTACGATTGATTCTTCCCAGTGAGAAGAGGGGATGTCCTGGCAGCATGGAGTGGTATCCGTCCCCTTGTCACAGATCCCAAGTCTGCAGACACTCAGTCCATCTCCAGAAATCATGTTGTGGATATCAGTGAGAGCGGCCTCATCACTATAGCAGGTATGGGATATTACCTTTGTTTGGGATGTGCTTCAGATAGGATCGCGAGTTAAATTGTCACACCAGAATCTCCCTTGATGCTAATGAACAGGGATATATATATATATATATATATATATATATATATATATACACACATATATATATTTTATGATTCTGAGTAAAGTCTTACACATTGCTGCGCCATATTGGTTATAAACAACAGGTGAATCTTGGTGGTAATAAGTTGGTAAATGGGTAAGTCTGAGGAAAATAAGGGCTGGTAGCCTAATGAATTCTTCATCGAATTATGTAGGTGGGAAGTGGACAACGTATCGCTCTATGGCAGAAGATACCATAAATGCTGCTATCATGACTCACGGTCTGAAAGCAGGGCCAAGCAGAACGGTTGGGCTTTTCCTTCAAGGAGGCAAAGATTGGAGCCCCACACTCTACATTCGGCTTGTCCAGGATTACGGCCTTGAAAGTGAGGTGGGTGTGCATCGTCCTACCCTTTACCTGCGCTCACCGTTGCCGCTAACAGAGCTGGCAACCAGGAGGCCTCCCCGATTTAGAATTTCCTTTTGCTGGGTCTGTTTCTGTCTGCATAACGATGGAAGTGAACTAAGGAAAAGAGCTGAAAAGGCAGTGCCCATACAAGTTTCTATTTTAAAATCCGGAGTTTCTTTGGTTTGTTCTCCACAGACAGAGCCTCCCACATTTTTCTGTCTCGAGCCTGAGGAAGGCGGTTCTTCACAAGTGATACTGCGGGCAGAGTGAAGCCGAAGCTTCATCCGTCACTGATACAGTGATACATGTGTGGCAGAGTTAGTGCTGGCCTAAGCATTCAGAGCCCAAGTGGTTTCCTCCCACAAAATCAAAACCTAATACCCTCCTGGAACTATTAGTTACCGGCTGTGAAAAACTGACAGGATAAGCGTGTGCAGTTTTTGCTCTGTGCCGAGAAGTATTGGTATTCAAGGTACCCGCCTGTTGGGGTTTTGTTTCCCTAGGTTGCACAGCATCTGGCCGCCACCTATGGGGACAAGGCTTTTGAGGTGGCCAAAATGGCAAGTGTAACCGGAAAAAGGTGGCCTATAGTGGGAGTGCGTCTTGTGTCAGAATTTCCATACATTGAAGCAGAGGTACGTGAATGGCCGTGTGGGAATTTCTGGTCTGCCCTGGGATCCCCCTCACCTGCTCATTTTCCATCTCCTTTAAAACTTCTGTGTAGCTACGTTTCAATGCCCACTTGCCAGCCCAAACGGTTATAGCGACATGTCTTCCTGGCACAGATCCTTTCGTTTATAAACTTAAATTCTGAACTGATACTGAAATGGTAACAATCAAAAGAATAATAGACAACACGGTATGGATTTGTTCCTCCTCCACAGACCCATCCCACCCGAGCCTTCTTACTTCACAGCTGTTTGCCCCACCTGTAAATCTGTAACTCTTCGAGTTGTTTCCACTCGTGTGCTGCCTGATGACATATCCTGATATGGCCCTTCACTTCTCAAAGATTGAAGCTTTGTTTCTCATCAGGTTTTTACATTTTGTGAAGCCAGAGGCCGCGCCTTATTTATGATTCATTGTACTTTAAAACATGAATGTCCAGTAAGCCTTTGCTTGTTGATTGGATGCAGGCCTTCCATCATCTGCATACTCTGAGACAGAAAACTTTGGACAGCTAAGGAGAGGAGACCATACTGTTTAATATTCTTTGCCTTGCTGGTGACATAAATTAGCATCCATATTAAGCACTAGCAAAGAGGAGAGTGATTATTGTGGATGGTAAATGAGAAAGGGTGCAGTCTGCACGTTTGGGCCAGGTTCAATTCGGTAGGAAGGCATTAAGTCTTTTCCACTTTGTCCCAATTTGTGAACCTCCTTTGGCAGGCAGATGGGGAACCTGTATGATGTCGTCATTTGTCTCATGCCTGCTAGAGAACCAGAGTATATAAAGAGCAACGTCACTTCTCTAAATGTGAATTTTCTTAAGTGAAATTTTATGTCTTCTTTTTAAGAAAAAGCCTAAACTAATAATTTTGCTTTAATTTAAATTCAGGTGAAATACGGGATTAAGGAGTATGCCTGCACGGCAGTGGATATGATTTCACGGCGTACTCGCCTGGCTTTCCTAAATGTCCAGGCCGCAGAGGAAGCCCTTCCCAGGATTGTTGAACTGATGGGCAGAGAACTGAATTGGGATGATTATAAAAAAGAGGTATTATATAGTGGTTTTTAAAACCCTAGTTCCTATTATAAAGATTTTTATTTTGGGGTGCCTGGTGGTTCGGTGGATTAAGCATCCCACTTTGGCTCAGGTCACGGCCTCACGGTTCATGAGTTCAAGCCCTGCATTGGGCTTTGTGCTCAGAGCCTGGAGCCTGCTTTGGACTCTGTGTCTCCCTGTCTTTCGCGCCCCCCCCCACTCACTCTCTGTCTGTCTGTCTCTCTCTCAAAATTAAATAAACACTAAAAATTTTTTTAATAAAGACTTTTTTTTTTATTTTATTATTTTATTTTAGAAAGAGGGAGAAGAGTGCAAGTAGGGGAAAGGGACAGAGAGAGAGACAGAATCTCAGGTAGGTTCCATGCTCAGCACAGAGCCTGACATGCACCTGGGATCATGACCTGAGCCAAGATCAAGAGTTGGATGCTCAATGGACTGAGCCACCCAGGTGCCCCACCACAGCTCCTGTTATAGCATGTGATGTCTTGGTCTGTTCATAGAGGCTAGCATGGTTTTCAATGGTAACTTTAGATTTCTTGCCAATTAATATGTGGGAGTGTGTTTTAATATTGCTAGGTCTTAGGAAACGGCAAAGATATTCTGGTTTCAAAATGTGTTGGTTGATTCTGGAAAATCC
Organism: Herpailurus yagouaroundi; assembly: GCF_014898765.1. Lineage (NCBI taxonomy): Eukaryota > Metazoa > Chordata > Mammalia > Carnivora > Felidae > Herpailurus > Herpailurus yagouaroundi. Next base: position 38,749,123 of record NW_024412395.1, read on the forward strand.
CTTACAGAGAAAAATACTCTTAAATTTGGTGGTCATAATTCCTGAAAAAGTAGGATAATAATGATTGTGGGTAGAACTTTTTCTGGTTTCCACTGAAAACACTTTTAGAATGTATTCTATAGTGAAATTCACACTTTTGCAAATTGGCCTTTGGTAGGAAATAGCGGTTTTACTGCCTGACCACTAAATACTTATTGATTTGTGTCATTTGGAATTTTATATCCAGATTGAAGAAAGAAAGCCAGTGATGCTCACATGCCCCCATGTACTACCCTGGGCTTGTTGTGATAAATGGAAGATTATCATGTGTTTTAGTTAAACCCAACTAGTATAATATGCAGAGGCATTTTTGTGTATTTAATAAACAAATACACTTTCTGTACTCATTGGTTCAGTCCCTTTCCCCTAAGCCTTCCTTGAACCCAATTCATTTAAGCTTGTTGTTGCCACTTTGCTGTAGTAGCTGTGATCACACTTCCCTATGGTTTCCATGTTGTTGCTCAGTACAATATACTCGTGAGTTCTCGGTCCTCCTGTTACCCATGCAGTTAGTGACATTGACAGAGTTGATTCCTCCCTCCTTCCCAAACTACTTTCCGGAACCCTATCTGTCTTAGTCTGTAATAGTCTGCTTTTACAGAATACCACCCACTGGGAGGCCTAAACAATGGGCATTTATTTCTCTCGATTCTGAAGGCTGGAAGTCTGGTTTGGAGTGCTCTTCCTGGCCTTCGGAGAGCTGCCTTCTTGCTGTGTCCTCACATGGAGGACAAGGAGGGAGAAAGGGGAACCCCATCCTCAAGACTCATCTAAACCTAATCACCTCCCCCAAACCCCATATCCGAACACCATCACATTTCGAATTAGGCTTTCAACCTATGGCTTTTGGGGTAACCGTTTAGTACATAACCCCATCTCTTGGATCTCTTCCTACCTCCCCCAAACCATGACCACCACTACTACTAACCTCTCCATGTCAAAAAAGCTATTCCACATTCTGGTTGCGTAAGCCTAAATCTTAGTATCATACTTGATCTAAATCCATCAGCAAACCATATCATATTTATCTTTAAGTAATGGCTTGAATTCATTGCCCCCTTAACACGTTCAGCTGCTAGAACCCTGATTCCAGCCACTAGCATTTCTTCCATGGTTTATTATAATAGCTTCCCTCCCACAAAACGGTGTTCTTACTTCAGCAACTCCTGTGCTTCTATTAAAATATACGCCAGATCGTTGGCTGTGTCAGTCCAAATGAAGTTCAGAGGGGAGGTCTGAACTGAAGATATAAAAAGATATAAATTGGAGTTGGCATTTAAGCCATCATGCTGGATGAGATCAAATGAGGAGTTTGTGTAGTTAGATGACAGCAAGCTGTCCAGAGACGGCCCTAGAGCTCTCCAGAGTTTCAAAGTTGGGTACATTGGGGCACCCGGGTGGCTCAGTCAGTTAAACATCTGACACTTGATTTTGGCCGATGTCATGATTTCACAGTTTGTGGCCTCGAGCCCTGCATGAGGCTCTGTGCTGACTGCATGGAACTTGTTTTGGATTTTCTGTCTCCCTTTCTCTCTGCCCCTCCCCCACTCTCTCTCTCAAAAACAAATAAACATTAAAAAAATTTATAAAGAGGTGCCTGGGTGGGTCAGTCAGTTAAGTACCTAGTTTTGGCTTGGGTCATGATCTTATAGTTCATGAATTTGACCCCGAGTCGGCTCTGTGTTGGTGGTGCGGAGTCTGTTTGGGATTCTCTCTGTCTCTGTCTCTCTCTCTCCCCTTTCCCCACTGGTCCTCTCTCTCTCTCTTTCAAAATAAATAAGTAAATAAAGGTAAAAAAAAGAAAAAGTTGGGTAGATATGGAAGACTCCCCAAGAAAGGGAAAGTGATAGCTAGCAAGGTTGGAGAAGGTGTGAAAAGACTAAAAACAAAGTTGCAGCCCAGAAGGAAGGGAAGAAAATATTTCAAAAAGAGAAAAGTAATCTACTATATCAAATGATGCTGATAGACTAGTAAGATGAGGACCAATCATTAGCAATTCCTGTGCTGAAACACCCTCTCTTTTACTAAGGGTAAAGCCAAAGTCATTACAGCAGTTTACAGATCATTGTGATCTGGCCACCACCTTTCTGAACCCTCTGGTCTCATCATTCATCCACTCGCCTGCAACCCACAAATTAAGTTGCTTTTCCTTATTCAAGCCCTGCTGATCCCTCTCCCTGCAATGTTCCTTCCTAGATACCCTCATGGCCTATCCCTGTACTTCCTGCTGTTCTCTGCTACAAAGAGGCCTTCCTTAACTGGCTTGAATAAAAGAGTACTACCCACCCTTCTGAATGGCATTTTCTCTCCCTCTCCCTATTTTATCTTTCTCTTGGGCACCTATTCCCATTTGAAATACCACGTATTTAGTTTATTTATTTGCTGTCTGCCTCTCATCCAGGAAATAAGCTTTCCAAAGGAGAGGAACTGATCTGCTTTGTTTCTGTAACCTCAGTAACCAGCCACGGTAGGGCCTGAATAAATAACTGTTGAGTGAATGAACATAACAGAGCATCTGTGTCATAGGCCACAGGTGTAAGAAAGGATTGGACATAGGTGCTGTCCTTAAAGTGTTCTCATTCTGGGCTGCCCGGGTGGCTCAGTTGGTTAAGCGCCTGACTTCAGCTCAGGGCATGATCTCACGGTTTGTGGGTTTGAGCCCCACGTCTCACTGTGTGCTGACAGCTCAGAGCCCGGAGCCTGCTTCAGATTCTGTGTCTCCTTCTCTCTCTGCCCCTTCCCTGCTCACTCTCTCTGTCTCTCTCTCTCTCTCAAAAATAAATAAACATTAAAAAAAAAAAAAAAGCATTCTCATTCTGGTGTATATTCCCAAAGGTGGTTACATATCACAATCCCCTGGGAATGTAGCAAAAAAGAACAGATTCTGAGACTTGACTAGACTCTCAGAGTCAAGGTCTCCAGGGGGGAAGCCGTGGCCCTACATTTAAAAAATTTCCCGTAGTAAATTTTTTAATAGTAAATGTTTTCTTTTAAATTTGTTTTGTTTTGTTTTTCTTAATGTTTATTTTTGAGAGAGAGAGAGAGAGAGAGAGAGAGTAGTGGAGGGGCAGAGAGAGAGGGAGACAGAGGATCTGAAGCAGGCTCTGTGCTGTCAGCGTGGATGTGGGGCTTGCACTCACGCACCATGAGATCGTGACCTGAGCCAACACTTAACCAACTGAGCCACCTGGGCACCCCATTTCCTGTCATTTAAATGCAATGTCTGTAGCGTACTGATGGTGGAAATCAGTGGCTGAAGAGTTCCTGAACTCGAGCGCAAATCTGCCAGAGATAACCTTTACCCCCATTTTGTAGTTGAGAAAACAGGCTCAGGGAGCAAGTTCAGTCAGAGTTCATACAACTAGTAAGTCGAGGAACTGGGACCGAAACCAGGCGTACACTCTCTCTCCACCTTGTTCTGTTGCCTCTGCATTGGCAGGACTGATTGTAGCTCTTCTAGTTTTGAGTTTTAATTTGTTCGACTAAAGCTACATGCAGAGACGATGCAAGACTGAAACTTGCTCCTTTGCTAATGCCAATCATTTTTACCGTATAGGAGGGCTGGGGATAATGTGTTCCTGTAAAAATTATGGTTGGAAAGATTTGAATATGCAGGAAGATATCTTGTGCCAGGAATTCAGGCTGTAGGAGGTAGGAAGGAGGAAGAAAATTCTGTAAACTGGTTGTGTTTGGCCTTCCCTCCTGAGGAAACTAGATTTAACTTCAGTTCAAGTTTTATATGTAAATTCGTGTACTCAGAGATATTCTCCCATCCCCCTCAATAAAGTAACAGAAATAAAAGACCTAAAGTTATTGTCTAGTATCTGAGCCGTAGGAGTATTAATGAGACCTGTAGACAGTCTAGAGAGAACAAAAGAGAGGGAGAAAAAGAATTAAAGGTTAGAAAGCCGGACTTCTGAGAAAAGGTTAAAAGCATTGGGATTATTTAACCTGCAAAAGTGAAAGTGGAACAAGGTGATAAATAACTCGCTGTAAATGAATTGTGGTTGTTTTTATCAGTCAATACTTAATGAGTGACTCATACACTGAGCATGATACCAAATACTTTAGGGGAATAATAAATAGCTCATAGTTTCAAGGATCTTGGGATCTAACCGAGTGGTTGCAACAAATATATACATCAGAAATGTGCCTTTCTTCCTAAATGTAGAGAACACGGTCATTCAAGATCAAATCCAAACAAATTGGAAGAATGGGTTAGGGAAGAAGACATTGTCTAGGGGACTGAAGGATTGGTAGAGGAACTGGTGGGGACATTTGGAAAATGGGACATGGCCAAATGTGTTCCACAAGGTGTGAATCAAAAGATGACCAAGTGGGCAAAAGAGTTTGGGAAATTCTGAGTTAAACCCATGAAAGCATGTTCATTAGTGCAGATAATTTGGTGCCTTCAGAATGCTTCTATGCCTTGCCACTTTCCAAAAGGAAACTTATCCAGAGACAGACCCAACTCTTGCTCTTTGGAAGGGCCAGTGGGAGGGATACTAATACTACTTAGGATGTGTTTTGGGAAATGCTGACCTACTATTTGGTAAGGTAGATTTTATACCTTCAGAGAAAACACACATTTCATCGAGAGACTTTGAAGAGAAGGCCAGTTAAGTCAATGGAGAGTGCCTCACAAAAAGAAATTCTTTCAAATTTGATCCTAATGAGGAGGAAAAAGGGGAACTCAATGAAGAAATGGAGTGACTCAGAACAAAGGCAGCTGATAAACACCAGATTTAAAACAGATGGAAGACAAGTGCTCTGCAGTGAGAGGGTATCCAGGACTAATGCAGACGTATGAATAGTGTCAGGAATTGGCTAAATGTTGGGAAAAAATACTAAGGACACCCGAAATGAATTTTACAAATGGAAAAGAATGCATGTAAGACCTAAGCTAGATCATTGTTTCAATATAAAAGCAATGCACAGAAATCAATTGCATTCCTATACACCAATAATGGAGCGACAGAAAGAGAAATCAAGGAATCGATCCCATTTACAGTTGCACCAAAAACCATAAAATACCTAGGAATAAATCTAACCAAAGAGGGGAAAAATCTATATGCTGAAAACCATAGAAAGCTTATGAAAGAAATTGAAGAAGACACAAAAAAATGGAAAAAGATTCCATGCTCCTGGAGAGAAAGAACAAATATTGTTAAAATGTCGATACTACCCAAAGCGATCGTTGTTTCAAGTGCCCAGCACCATATTCTTGACTGCTGGAGAAAAGGGAGAACAATTCAACTCATAGTTTAATACCAAATTCCTTTCCTTCTTTTTTTGTCAAGGAGAATGATTTTCAGTGTGAAGAGAGCAAAATAAATATTGGTAAGAGGAAATAGATATTCAAATAGGAGGCTGCTCTAAATGAGTTTACATGCCAGGCCAGAAAAAATTCTATCTCTGGGTACTCAGAGAATTTGCAGATGGGATTATTTAACTAGCGTTGAGCTGTAAAATATTGTGGCAGATAAGAACAGAACCAGAAGACAGAAGGTGGGCAAATGTAGTACAAAATCCAAAAAGGGAAAGGAAAGAAAAAGACGGTTTGTAAGCTGGAAGCCAGCAGGAGAATGACATGACAAAGTAAGAAAGACAGCATTCTCGACAATTGTTCCTATCTGCTGAGGCTAGGGACATTGCAAAGTGTCAGAGCAACCGTTCCAAGAGCTTGTTTGTTGTCATGACTCTAACTTCCACCCAACTATCAGCCTCCTTGTTAACAAACCTTCAGAGGAGCTGATCCCATGATGCCCGTCGGTGATGCTGTGTGCCACGTTATAGTAGTTGTTTGTCACCTGGATAGCGTTTTCACTTTTAATTGCTTTAGTTGTCATCAAATCACAAGGAGTTGGTTCTATAGATTTTGTTAGACAATACTGTGTAAGAATATCCTGCAGTAAGAAGAGACAAAATAGTAAAACAAAATAGTAACAGCATGAGTGATTCTCGGAATTATTATGCTATGTGAAAGCAGTCAAGCACAAAAAAAACTGCATACTATTTGGACCCTTTTACGTGAAATTCTAGAAAAGGCGAAAAGAACTCTGGAGACAGAAAGCAGATCAGTGATTGCCTGAGGCTTGCAGGTCAACTGAAAAAGGGCCTGAGAGGCTTCCTAGGGGGATAGAAATGTTCTGTACCTTGCTCGTGGTAGAGTATACACCAAACTGTATATGTAAAATAGGTGCACTTTATTGAATATGAATTATACTTCAGTAACACTGGCAGAAATTAAAAAAAAAAATTGTGCCGGTCAGAAAAGTGAGAAAGAAACAGAAACGAAAAAATCAATAATTCTTTCCATAAATCTTTGAACTTCATATATGTCTGTGTTTTAGGAGGAACTTGAAACAGCCAGGAAGTTTCTGTATTATGAAATGGGCTATAAATCTCGATCAGAACAGTTAACAGATCGCTCTGAAATTAGCCTCCTGCCTTCAGACATCGACAGGTACTTCTAATAAGTTTCTATATCTCTCTACTTGACTTGACCTACGTGGGTATATTTTTCCAATGTTCAGTGTTGTGTTCCAGGTACAAGAAGAGATTTCATAAGTTTGATGCAGACCAAAAGGGCTTTATTACTATTGTTGATGTTCAGCGTGTGTTAGAGGTAATATGTTTTTGTTTCCATATCCTTGCTAGCAGAAAAACGTAAATGTTATATTAGATTATTTTTTCCTCATCTAGTGCTTTCTGTAAGTAATTTTGTCTTATAGTTTTTGAAAAGTTGATAGTATTAATAAAAGGGTATGCATAATTTTTAACTAAACCTCATCACTTCATGCTTTCTTTTTATTTAGAGTATCAATGTCCAAATGGATGAAAATACACTACATGAAATTCTGAATGAAGTAGATTTAAACAAAAATGGACAGGTTGAACTCAATGAGTTTTTGCAGGTGAGCTGTGGTGAAGGGAAACAAGTTTATTTGCTTTTTATATTTTGGTTGTGAGTGGCTGTTTGAGAAAGGATTCTTAAGTCCACACAGTTGTCACTTCATTCTGAAAAAAGGAAAGCTTGAAGCCAGCAAAGGCTGCTATGTCTGCCCTCAAGGATCCAGCTCTTTCTTTCTTTCTTTCTTTCTTTCTTTCTTTCTTTCTTTCTTTCTTTCTTTCTT
>NW_024412395.1:38756307-38763807 GCF_014898765.1 Herpailurus yagouaroundi
CTTTCTTTCTTTCTTTCTTTCTTTCTTTCTTTCTTTCTTTCTTTCTTCCTCTAAGAAAGTCTGTTGTGTTAAGCAATTTAGATTCAATCCAAGTTAATTATGGCTTAAAGGACTGAATAAAAAGTATGCTTTTTAGAGAAATATACCATGGAACACCACTGACAAACCATTCGTTACCTGCTTCAAAAGAGGCAAACGCAATATTTCTAATGTGGAAAGTAATTTTTTTTATGAAGTTAAAAAAAACAACTCATAGTTGTATTGATTTGAGAATGCTCACTAGAGCACCGGAAATGTAATCATCATATTCTTACATTATATAGAGAACCTGAAAAGAAAAGAAAGGAAACCTGTATTCCGGGGTCAGGACCACATAATTCAAACATTTCTATTTCCAGCGTTCCACCTTCTCAAGGCTCAATTATTCAATCGTAGCCATGAAGGAAGTAAATTTTGTTATTCTAATTTCAAACCCGATGCTACACATCATTCCTTAAAAGTTCTTTAAAAGAGAGAAATTTAACAAACCCATGCATTATTTGTAGCTGTCCATAGGACTCTGATCATATGAAGAATACATTGTTTTCCAAGCAGCCAGGTTTTTTTCTGCAATGCTTGGGCAGGTATTTCAAATGAATGCCAGGTCTTGCTTGCACCCTGGCAATGATGAATGCTGAACATGAAATAAATTAATGCTGGGGATTTTGGTCAATGTCAGCCCTTTCTTCACTGTGTCAAGTTAAACAAACAATATCAAGGCAAAGGAAATGGTAATTGTCTCTCTGGAGATGAGCTGCAGATAAGAGCATTGTTGAATCTAAATGCAGAAAATTTTCACAGGTTGTGTCCAGCATTACAAAAAAGAATGTTTAGTTTTTTAGCTTACTATTTAACTAAGTGCACATTTGAAATGGAGTTTAAAATATAACCTGGGGAATTAGAAACCATATAATATATTTTTTGTCTGTTTTTTTTTTCCTTGAGAATATTTTATTGTTTGTCTCAGAATTTTAGAAAACTTTTCTTCAAAGAAATAGCTTATGCTTCAATTCATGTATGTTGTAAATAAACAACAGCATTTAGGTTGAAAGATCTGGAGTTTTAGAAACAATGAGAATCTAATTTTATGGATATGCTATGTGGTTTGGGTTTTAAGTAATTTTCTTGAGTGCAATAGAGTCAAACACATAGAAAATAATTTAAACCATCTGCAGGTTTCCTTGTAGAGTTTTTAAATAATTATTTCTTGTCCAATTCTAAATGAAGGAGACTATTCATGTTTCTACTAAGTACAAATACACAGTGTAATTTTCAACTTAAAAAATGCTGACCGTATTTCTCATGAAATATATTCACACCCAAATGTTATTTTTTTCTCATAGTATGGTTTTAAGATACTTGTAATGTTTAAAGAAAACTTTGAATTTTTAAAGGTTCGTACATCATATAATATTTATGGGTAAAGAAAAAACCAACTCTATCAGTTTTGTTAGCTCCGATAAACTTAGAAGGTCTTCATGGAACCAGAGACAAAACAATAAACAATAAATTGTTCTGTCTTTAGATGTCAGCATTCTTTATGCTATATACCATTTGTCAGATGTAAAGTATGTTTTTCAGGGTTTTGTTTTGAATAAAATATTTTCTTTTCTGATGATAAAGAACCCATGTTTGTCCCATTAAACGTCTTTTTGAATATAGATATGTTTTTCAATAATCCCCTAGGAAGGATCACTATAGATAGTGCATGGCTACATGACTTTATTTTTGGGTTTGGGCTCTAATGACGCTCTACATGTAGGAGTCCATTTCTAATAAGCAATGGCTTGTGAAACAGCTTTTAATAAGGTCATGAAATTGTGATCCAGCCCCTTGGCAGATGCCTCTGACTCTTATTCAGAGCCATTTTTAAGAAATGTATGTCTGTAGGCTAAAGACTATAAACCCTAAAAATATTTGAGAATATATATATATATATATATATGTATATGTGTGTATACACACACACACACACACACACATATTCATTTCCTGATGAATGGCTAAATCCATTCTTTTTCAAATAAATAAATAAAAAAGATTGGGGAAGTGAGATCAAGAAAAGCAAATAGTTAAAACCACATCAACTTGAAAAGGAAAAAAAAAAATCCCCGTGCTCATAATTGCAAAGTGCCTTCCAGATTAAAGGCCTTTGCCCGCTGACTGCATGTAATTTCAAGACTAATTCTGATTTTATCCATTGGATAAAAATGAATTAACTAAAATCTGGGCTGTGGAGTGCTTTTAATTCTTAAGGTAGATCTCTGGGTCCATTTCAAGGACTTAAATGTAAATTACTTTAAAAAGTCTATAAGGAATTTGGATTTAAGGGACTTGAAGTTGTCAAGTACAGTAACACTAAAAAAGAGTAGTTAAATATAGGTCATGGTTTGTCTTTGTTCAATCGCTGAGATTCCTTTTTAAGATTTTTAAATGAAATTAAAGATCCAATATTTGAGTTGTTCAAAAAAATATGGGCCCTGACCACATTAAAGGGGCAAAAAGTGATGCATTTGATTTGCATTTTAAAGGCAGCCCGATTTGCCAGATAGGCATAGTGCTTGCAGCGGTGGTGAAATACCTTCCCCTTTCCTCCTGTTTGAAATGTTCAAGAATTGTATTCTTGTGATTTGAGCTGTAATACCTACTATGGTTTTGGACGGAGCACTTAGTCACGTCTGCCTGCTGCGAAGGGAACCATTAAAATGCTGTGAAGAAGGGAGTAAGCGTGCCTGCCTCCTGAATCTGTTGCATGTTTTGTCTTTAAGCTGATGAGTGCTATTCAGAAAGGAAGGGTGTCTGGAAGCCGGCTTGCTATACTCATGAAAACTGCAGAAGAGAACCTCGATAGAAGAGTCCCCATTCCAGTGGATCGAAGTTGTGGAGGATTGTGAGTCTGGGCAGTAAATCCACAGCCAACAAACACGGGAGCAACAAATCATCACGTAAAACCAGAGATGACTTAACACCACTCCAAAATAGTGGATATGGATAGCTGGCTTTTTTATTTTTTTTTTTTTTTTTTTTTTAACACTGGGAAACATTCCAAAGCTTTAGGATGTTGGTGTATACCCTTTATTTGTATTCACCATTCAATCTAGCTTCTAAAGAGTGCATTTTATCTTTTTTCTCATTTTCAGCACACATGGATTTAGTGTTTTGCATCCATTTTGTAACCTGTTAGACCAGACATACTCCCTTTTTTGTTTGTCTACTCATTTATTCCGAATCACTCCTAGAGGCCGAATATTTTGGCAGAAATTGAAAAAAAGAAGCTGGAAAAAATTTGTGATGTGCACAAAGCTCTGGACATTAAGCACGTAGATAGTATTTGTTCCTAAAAGAAATCGAGCAGGGAGTGACCTATTGAAACAATAGTGTTTCTGGAGACTGCTCAGCTCCTACTTCCTCGACACCGTCTGCCTTCCTCATCCGAACAGTATCGTGCAATTTTATATCTAGAGTATGACTGGCAAAACTGAGAGGGGAGACAGCGTTTAGATCTGGTTACAGGAGCAAGTCTCAAAGAGAAACTCTGAAAGCTTCCAGAATCACAGGTGTAAGATAAGGATAGCACTGACATTTGCTGGGAGTTACGGTGATAGTTTCGTGTCAGCAATTCGCTTTTTCTCCCCAGTCACTGCTGGTTTTTCTTTGACTCTTAGAGTTGCCAGCAAGATTCTTGCTTTTCTTATTTTAAAACCAGCATTTAAGTGGCAAGTTGGATGTAATGGGATGAGACTAAATTTCTCAACTCTTTACAGTGGTAATCAAGTTAAGGATTAAAAAATCTGCGTTTGTGTATCCACATATGACAGCACAGTTTTCAATCCCCAAATCCTAGGCTGTGGAGCATGTGCTGTTGTCAAACATGGCCAAGTTTGCTTAGTTTATTGCATCATTTGGGGGGAGTAATTTTAAACAGAGAGCAAAAGAGGATAGAAATAACCTTTAGTTAACTTTAATTATAATTATTTGTAAAAAGGCACAGCACTGCAATATTCAAGGTCATTTTGGTTGCTTAAAGCCTTTCTCTTTCAGTACGCAATGGGAAAGTCCTCAACCAAAAAGAAAAAGAAAAGGAATAAAACCACGCACAACACACGCCCACACACACATACCCCGCACGCATAGAGACACAAAACAAAAACAAAACTAAATCTGCGTTGAATTTAACAAAAAAAATGCATTGAATTTAAAGGGCCAATTTGGTATGCTTTTGCAATACTGGAGTAGCATTTTAACCAATCATCTGAATATTTATCCTCTTGTGAAGCTAACGATCTGCTTTTTTATTTTCTGAGATCAGGTTGTGTATATAATTGGGAATATAACCCTTTATTTAATGGCAGACTTCAGTTGCGCAGACTTCAGGTCTTAGTTTTTTTTTAACTGGTACACAAAACACTTTCATGCTGTCATTTCTGTCAACGTCGTAGAAAACCTTTATGCCTCATTCAAGTCGGGTATGAGCCTGGATGTCATAATACAAACACTGGAGTTTCGCTCACCTAAGCCCCCGCCCCACTTCAAACCATTCATTTATTTTTAAATGAAGTTTAGACTTGCCACAAGCAAACCTCAAGTAAAACCCAAAGCAAGGGATGCTTCCAGGTATCACTGTGAACATTTTTCTTTCAAGGTGTGAGTTTTTTACACTACCTTAAAAAACATAATAATGATGGGAGCACGTGGTTTTGTAACGTAGTGTCTTTGTTTTTGTTTTTGTTTTGTTTTTTTACCAAGACAATAAACTTCACTGTTTAGAACCCGCGGACACTCGATAGAAAAGCTGTCTGTCCTTCAAAACACGGCCGATGATGTACCACAATACAGTACATTCGTGCTCTCTCTCTCTCTTTCTCTCTTTCTAGTTAGATCAAGATAGCAATGACTTGTGCCCTCCCCGAATCCATTACAGTAGGACCGGCTCTCTAGCCTGACTGGCCTGGGAAGAGCTGTATCTGTAAAACAGGCCTGGTGTGTGCACGCTTTGCTCTGAGTGAAGTTCCTTTAAGGACAAAGAAAAGCGCACTTTGCTTCCTTGGAGCGTGTCTGCTTTTGCTTAAAATCTGCTAATTCTAAAACATACGCTCCTTCACCAATCCCAGAGTCTCGTCTTGGAAGTGAACTGGTTCCAAGTCTTTACTGTGAATAAAGCAGCCCCGCATTTTTGTGTCAGTTCTTAATTAAACCTGGGTAGCTTCTTTACCTGATCTCAGGAAAGGGGAAAAGAAATGGAGAAAAAAGCCCCTTCAAAACCTGTTCCGAGCACAAAAGAACGTTCCTTTTCTTTGCGTGGTATTAGATGATTCTGTTGGGGTGGGGATGGGGTGTGCAGAGACTGTCTTTGTCAAATGATTTATTTCAGCCTTTAAGGGGATTCAGGTGAAGGAACCCCCATCTGTGGTGGAGAGCTGGACGCTCCTTTAAGTAGCCCCATTCCACAGTCATAACAATAGTAATAATGCTGCATTATTTGTGACGGCAAGGTTGCCTCACATCCGCCGTGCTGTTTGCAGTATTCTCGCTTTCAATCAGTTTATACCAAGTGTAACTTTACGATTTCTACTCCTAAATGCACGCTCCCTATTCTGCTTCCGTTTCTAACTCTGTTTCGTCTTTTCCAAAATATGCAGCTTACTCTTTTGTACAACAACGAAACTTTCATTCTGACTTTTAGTGAACATCCTGTAGGGATAATCATTGATCTTCTTTCCTTGTCTATGTGTATTCCTAAAGATTTTTGGCCTACGAATGTAATAATATTGAAATCAGTGATGCTGTAACTTGCACTGCTCGCATTACGTCAGCCCCTTTCAGGGAACGAAGCAGCCGTACCGTCAAGTGTAAGCCCCTTGCTGGAGTGGATACACGCACTGCATGCTTCCGATGTGGCATTTTCATGTCCCGTGTTGGGTCGTTGTTCTAGACTGGACTGTTAAATACTATGTTTGAGGCTGGGTTGTCATTTTTATAACTGTCTGGGTGTTTTATCGCCATTATTTATTACTTTTGATATCCAGAAAGAGCTGCATGCATTTGTAGAGCAATAAGAGGATGTATGCAACGTGCCTTGTTTTTAACCGAATAAGAACCGAAAGCATGAATCAATAAAACTGATTAAAATGGTCCATTTGCTGGCGTTTGAGTGTCACTTACAGTCAGAGAAATAACTTTGATGGGCATTGAAGTTTAAAAAAAAGTTTGAAAATATTTCCACAAACCAATTTTTTAACGGCACATACACATTAATTCTCCTAGCTTGGACTTTGGTTATTTTATCTCAAAACTGAATCCCTGCATAGACAGATATAATTTTATGAGACTGCCAGAATTATTTGTATTAATTTGTTGCTGGAGCCCTTAGGGCACAACTTCTGTATTTGTGCAAGCCCATTCTAAAATTGCATTCATCCCATTACAACTCTGTTGAATTCTTTTTTTTGTTGTTGTTCCTTTCTTCCCCCCTCCCCACCCCCCTTTTTTTGGGTCAACCAGAGCTTTTCAGCCTGAGCGTTCCCAGGCACACTGATGAATTTTATCATAACGAAAATCAATAGAAATGAATGGGAAAGATTACATAATCCATTTTGATCATCTTACATGTCAAGTTCGTGCAGTGCTGCCCAGTGTTGATAAATGCTCTGACAGAAAAAATGCTATATATTTTCATTGTCAGTAAATCAGTAAAGCTGTTATCAGTTTTAGCACAAATTTTATAATGCCCGTGTTATTTTATAGGTTTTAATTTACACGTGGATATGGAGCATATTCCCCATTTGTGGTTTAGATGCACTGCCTCCTGGTTTTACATGCTCAAAGGCATGTGAGTTTCTGAAGGTTCTTTGAAATTGTACGGAATACCCGAAAGCGATGGCTCCCAGACAGACTTGTAACAATGACCTGTTTGTTCAGTGCCTGGAAAAAAAGATATATATATATATATATATTGCAGCTCAAAACATTGTTCAGTGATGCAGCTTATCAAATTTTCTAGCACTTTAAAATTTGTCAACATAAAATTTGTCAAAATACATTGCTCCCAGTTTTCGAAATGTATAAAATTTATGGTAATCAAAAAAAAAAAAAAAAGGGAAACAGATACTAGCATCAACATTTGCAATCTTTGTCAACACTGCATTATCACCGGTGTCAGATTTCACCTGATGCCATTTGACTTGTAAAGGAAGGAGAAACGTAAGTTTTTAAATTGATGTGGCACCCTCATAATCGATGTGGCATTCTCATACAGAGAATTTCTGTATAGGAGATGGAGTTGATGACCCTTTTGTGCCTGTATGTTGTATCTTAGGTCTCTAGCCACCAACCTTGTGAAATGCACGCATATAACATGAGGCGTGTGAGCTAATATGACGCCAGAGATAGTCCCGCAAGGTCCTGTGCTAAGAAATTTTTGGACCCTTTGCAAAAAAGGGTCCAAACAAGCCAAAACTACCA
>NW_024412395.1:38768807-38788146 GCF_014898765.1 Herpailurus yagouaroundi
ACTCTAATCTAAATATTGCTAGTTAACCTTGTTTTTCAAAAATACATTGGAAAAAGCTAAATGGAGCCTCTTTCCATAATCAGTTTACATTATGTTGCACACTAACTGTTGATTACATTTTCCAGAGATGGATTATTTCCCTTATGCTACCTGAAATGATTTTTTCAACAAGAGTATTCAACTCTGACTTAAATAAAATAATTGGGTTTTTAAAGCCTCAAAAATACATCATAAGTGAGGATAGATACGAGTATAAAGAAACTTGGAAAAAAACACCCAGAATGAATACAAGAACACTCTCTAATAGACTGTTTTTCTAAACCAAGCCAAGTAATTGAATATATGGCACTCTAGAAAAATGAAGTATTTGCAAGGTTACACGGCACACAGCATACGCTCTGTTATTGAAACTGCTGTAAATCAATAAAAAAATACAAATTATGTTTGAAGTCACTCTTCTAAGAGTTTAACATTCGATTTGGCACATCTTAATAGGTTATCTTTGTGAAGACTTCTGCGATTCTTGCTTTATTTCCCCCATTTGGGCCAAAAGTATAACAATGGCATTAAGAACCTGTTGTTGCTGTTGGCCGAATCAAATATGTCCTGATAATCTTTGTTCACTTATCTGTTTAGAGGTTTTATGTGTGTGTGTGTTTTTTTTTTTTTTTTAAGAAATGTTAATTATGGCTTCTCCGTAACGTGACAGGTACTTTTTATTAATCCAGCACTATAAAAATAATCATAAAAACCCCCTACTTTACCCTTACCTACACGTTCCCCCACCCTCATTATTGTTGTTGTTGTTGTTTTTAATCATAAAACAATTCTAGGCAGCAAGAGTAGTATGTTGCTTGGGCTGAGGCTGGGCTGTTAGCTAAATTAAGCCATTGTGACTCAAAATCCTCCTTTAATAAGGTTCATGCTGTCTACAACTTCATCATTTTCTGCTGAATGATAATTACTTTATTCAATCATGTTCAAGGTTTTAGTGAAAGCTAGCATTGATTGATTAACTTCAATTACCATGCTTACATTTGCATAGATAAAAACTGCTTTTCAATTTGTGAGTGGCACGCCAGTGGAAACCCTGCGCTGATATTTGCATTTCAATGTGAACAGTGAAGAATAAAGGTGGAAGAGAGGTCTGATCAGTGCTAAGCCCTTTCTGCTTCAGTGCTTAAGCATTTTTCCATAAACACTCTTGTTATGATGTTAGTTTGTTCAAACCACTCTGAGGTAACTGATGGAGGCTCCTGTTTACAAGCTTTCGTGACAATTGAACAGTATGGATTAGGGGAAGGGACTCCCACAGTAGCTTGAATGCCGGCCACCAAGTTAAAGAGAGTGAAACCCCTTCCTGCAGCCTGTCACGGAAGCTCCCAGATGCTGGCAATGCTTTGATCAACCTCCTCCGTGACCCGTGGGCTCGAACTTGGGTCTGACTTACAATGGCTGGTACTTTTTGCCTTGAGTAGCCTGCCGGTCTAGGACCAAATGTTGAGTTTTTATCAGTTGGGTTTTCTGTTTAAATGCAAGGGAGGGTCCGAAGTGAAATGAATAAGTCCTTTTCATTCTTACCAAATAGGCCCCACAACAAATATTTACTTATACTGGATTCACTGAATGTTATCACCACGTGTAGTTTAGTAGCCTGACTTTTAGCATGTGTATAAGACAAGGCCTGCCCTGTTTTCCTTACCCTTTGATGGCTCAGAGATATACAGGTTTCGTGTCTTTTTTTTTTTTTTTTCCCTGCATGTCACTGTTTAATAAAGGCTATATTATCCTTACGCCAATGCTGGGTAGTTCAGCCTTTATAAGACCACAGAACTCATAACCAGAGGGCCTTTTCTTCAACCAATATGAGTTTCTCTTTTTCCGTTTCAAGACGGGCAATTAAGCGGACCACTTTGCCAGTATAAAGTTCAATAACTTTTTGTGTGGGCTAATATTTTGATTCTAAACAGTTTTGACACATAGCGACCCTCAGTGTTTTGGTTTGTAGTATCTCTGAAAGCTAAAACTCCTACACAGCCCAGGATGTTTCTACTCAAGGACTAGATAGATTTCCCTAAAAGAATAATCTCAATCTTTAGATCATTAGGACAAGGGAATAAATGCCATTGAAAATATATCATCAGATCTGGCGTGCCTAGCTGGCTCAGTCAGAAGAGCATGTGACTCTTGATCTTGAGGTCATATTCTGAGTTTGAGCCCCACATTGGGTGTAGAGATTACTAAAAATAAATAAATAAATGTATATCTCATCATCTACCTGCAGAGTTGACATGGGCACGCAGACCTCCATCAAGTAAAACTTAAAATGCATAGGAAATTGCTTACACAGTTTACATACTAACGCATGTATTGTTTCTATGATCAAGTTTAAAATAATATAAAGGCCAGGAGCACCTGGGTGGCTCAGTTGGTTAAGCGTCTGACTTTGGCTCAGGTCATGATTTCATAGTTCGTGGGTTCGAGCCATGTGCTGTCAACACAGAGCCTGGAGCCAGTTTGGGATTCTGTGTCTCCCTCTCTACTCTCTGCTCTTCCCCCGCTCATGCTCTGTTTCTCTCTCTCTCTCTCAAACATACAATAAACATTAAAAAAATAAAATAATTTGAAGGCCAAATGTCATGTTTTACCAAGGTTTATCTTTGCGATATGAAAAACAAGACAAGACAGAACAACAACATCAACAAAAACAAAAAACAACCCTGGTGGCTTCATATAAAATTTAAAGAATATTCAAAGAGAGGATGAAATATGTCTTGCCCAAATCTTACTTGTTGCTTTCATTTTGATCTGAAATTATATTATAATTATGCTTTAATTAAATTAGGATATGTCTTATAATGTTGCACCGGTCTCCCGTGCCCCAGCCTAAGTACTGGGATGTGCTGCCCTATGCAATGTGTTGATCGCTGGTCCTGCCCTTTTTGACAGTAGCCCATGGTTCCAACCCAAAGTTTAGCACCAGGCAAATAGGCAACTGCACCAACTGGGCCTCCCCAAGTGTAGAACCCAGGACCATTGCCATTAATGTTGGCCTCTGTATAATATCAAAGGGAAGCCAGATGGTAAATTCTGCCAAATGTGTAAATATTGTTTGTGAGCTCCTGGGCTGGTATAGTGAATGGATACGTCAAATAGGTGATTTCTCAATAGATACGGCGATTAATAAATTTTTAAACAGAACTTCTTCATGAAAGGAGTTCTTTAGATTATAAAGGGAATCAAGTAGAGATTAACAAAGCAATATTTGGATTGGCATTTGTGACAAGCAAGGGATTCGTGTTCCAACTGAAGTTGTTTTGTCCCATTTCCTGGGAAGGGAGGGTAAAAATGACATAGGACTAAACAGGTTGATTTTCATTAAGGATAAAGGATTCATGACAAGAAAACAAATTGAAAAAAAAATCTCAGATTCTTAAATATAATGGTAAAGAGGTTCTATCAATTCAAACAGTTCAGCCTGAAATATTATCCACCAAAATGTATAGAGTTCTCTTTATAGTCAGTTTTGTAACTGGCATGTAAAAGAATGCTATTTTGGAAAGTTAATTTTAGTTGGGATGGATAATTAAGTGCAGAAAAATGAAGCCGCCTTGGAAGTTAGTGAGAGTGTGTTATCAAACGAGCACATGATACATACGGGCGTAATAGAAGTTGACGAACCCATACCTGTCAGAACATAAATGGGTGAAATAAAGCACTACCAATAGTTTAAAAGACCTTAAACAGTAGATAGGAGTGAGCAAATCACCAGAGATTGTCGTCAAATGTTTGTGGGTTAAACAAATATGAATTAGATTCTGTGAACACGTATTTGAGGAAATAGTGCCAAAAACGAGTGAATAATCTAGAATGCAGTGTATTATTTTCATCCCGAAGAAAATATTCAATATTTTGCCTCCTAAAGAACTACCCATTTTTCCATTTTTAAAACTAATTAGTGATCGTTCAACATTTAAAATTTGAAATGCGTATGCTTTTAAATTAAGGGAGCTTAACACAACATTCCAGAATGCCACGTGACCGCATTCATTTTTTCATCTCTCCTCCTCAGCGCCTTCTGGGCCTCAAAGTCTGGGCTCATAAAACCCTTAGTCTTGTGGGTCACCCCATGACATGCTCCATCCAGAACACTCTGGAGAAGTTTTTCCAGCGTTGAGAACCGGAGACGTGAATTCCAGTGTGTTTGTATACCCACTGTCTGAATTTTGGCAGCTCTTTCCAGAAACTAGAAGTGGGATTAACCAGAATCGTGCTCATTCTGCCCTGCTCTTCAGTTGCTAGGTCCCCTCTTGTTTTCCATCTCCAGCGCTCTCTTCCTTCTCCTTTGTTTCCATTTTCTTACACCAGTACCTTCCTCTCACTCTCCAGAAGTTACTTTTTTTATCTGGCTGATATTTGGTAACGGGAACCCACTGTATTGCTACTGAGCAATTGTTCTTTCTATAGTGTCCCCGCTTAAAAAAGTCCATAAAAGCCAGACAGTTCCAGTTCCCTTCTAAACATTTAAAATTTTATGATTATTCATGCACAGCAATGTTACATTTAGAGACTAATATTTTCAAAGTCTTAGAGAAAATGAATAATTCTCATAGTTGAAACAAGTTAAGCTTAAGAATATCTTGGTCATACCCTGGTGGTGGA
The DNA here is from genome assembly GCF_014898765.1 of Herpailurus yagouaroundi. NCBI lineage: Eukaryota > Metazoa > Chordata > Mammalia > Carnivora > Felidae > Herpailurus > Herpailurus yagouaroundi. Next base: position 38,773,470 of record NW_024412395.1, read on the forward strand.
TGTAACTCCTCCTATAAATTGTTCGACATGTGGGTGTACTAAGTAGTCATTGCAGATTGCGGTCACCCTAGAAATGCTTCAGAACTCAAAGTCCAGTTCTGTGGAAATGGAATGAAAATTTCTTTTTTTTTTCTTTTTAAATTTTATTTGAATCCAACTTAGTTACCATACAGTGCAATAATGGTTTCAGGAGTAGGATTTAGTGATTCATCCCTGACGTGACACCCAGTGCTTATCCCAACAAGTGCCTCCTTAATGCCCACCATCCATCTAGCCCAGCCCCACCCACTTCCCCTCTAACAACACTCAGTTTGTTCCCTGTATTAGTGGTATCAAAATCCTTAACGCACGCATACTTACTGACATCTAACAAAAGAAACCAAAACCAGCAGCGAAACACCGCAGATGAAACTTCAGAAAAATTTGTGTTTAACTTTTTTTTTTTTTTTTCTGATCGTCCCCGGGTCCCCCAGATGAAAGCAGTGTGATCTCTTGAAGTGATTTCAGTAGAAATTCAAATAGTCATTTGTTTTAGCCAGGACTTAGGGGGAAACCATTACAACTCCCCCTCCCACCTTTCAACCCTATTCTTTGGTTTTTCCTTCTCCAGTCTAGACTCAACTTGGTGAGGAGGGAAAGTGGGATGGATATCTAAAGCAATTGCTCAGAGCAAGGGAAATAGGTTTGAAAGTGATAGGGTAGTAGACGTGCTTCCTCCCGATTTATGAGCGTCAATATATTAAATGGAAAAACTCAGCCTCAGGAAATCTGATTTCTCTCTCTTTTTTGGCATTGCCCTCCCATGCTCTCCACCTTAGCAGCCTCACTATATACCCATAAAATCACGGGAAGACTGAAAAGTTATACCTGGGGTTTATACAACTGTTTTTGAAAACTCCCTGATCCCTTCCACCTGTAGTATGGAAAGGTCATTTTCTGGTCTGGCCACTTGCTTCTCAGGGTCACTGTTACAGTTCATCAGATATCGTAAAGCGAATTTTCCCTGATATTCGAATGATTTTGAAAGAGAGAGAGAACATACTTTTTTGTTCATTTACCCAGCATTAAGATAATTATTTTCCTCTTATCCTTGGAAGAATGTAAGCTTTTAAGAAAGAAATCCAAAAACCACGGGATAGTCAAATGAAGGAATTTTTATGGCAGTGCCAGAAACAAATTTCCTCCTTCTGTCCATATACCAGATCATTTTTTAAAAATGACATTCAAATGACAATCACATGGCACTGTCTTTGCTCGAGTTGCTATGCACGATGGTGCTAAACTCTGTATTATAATATATGTTGCAGATGGTACCTACAGTGCATTTATGTAGAGATTTTGTCCACCCCTCCAAAAAGATATATTTACTTAAATGATTCAAAACAGATGGATAGACAAATCTGTCTTCGATATTTAATACTAATATATTAATGTGCAAATGACTTATAACAATAGGTTTGTTTTCTAGAGCCTATGCAATGGTTGCCGTAAGAACACAAATTATGTGTACATTTTAATGCATCTATGCTTCATAATTATGCATGGTTGTGTGCTGTTATAATTGACATAAAATATAAAACAGGTCAAAGAGCAGCTATTAAAACTATTTTTCATTTTGCTTCTTGACAGCCGGCAACATTGGTGCCTGGTACATTTAATAGGACCATACATGGAATGTACAGATAGTTATAGAACCGCAGCCACATTAAAGGGCTCCAGAATTTGTAACCTAATTATTTCAAACATTGTTTTAAGGCCAATGATTTTATTTGGAAGTTTCCTATTTTGAGACCACATAAGAGAAGGACTTTCAAATAGAAATAAATGAGGGAATGAGGGAAGGGTATTGTGTGTGTGTGTGTGTGTGAGAGAGAGAGAGAGAGAGAGAGAGAGAGAGAGAGGGAGAGAAGGAGGAGAGTAGGACTTTTATTTGAATATAACATGGCCTGAAATAATTTTTTTTTCCTGCTTCGGCACAATGAAGAGGTAGTCGGCACCAATCTTTTGTACTGATAACGAAACTTCTATTCTGTGGAGCTCTGTTTTCTTTGTTGCTTTTATTTTCTAGCATATTTGAGAATCATTTGGCTAAATTCTCATCTCTGAAAGCATTGCATAGGAATAGACTCCAGTTTTCTCATTACTTCATCTACTTGCCACCCTGTGAGGGAACTGAGCATTAATATCCTCACCTTAGGGGCGAGGGAAGAGAGGCGAAGGGAGGTTAAGTGACTTGCCCAAGGGCACTCAGCACGCCTTCAGAAGGCTGGAATTGGAACTCTGAACACCTGCGTCTCAGGCATGAGCTCAGGCCCTGCTCCCGCTGCCTCAAAAATTTGTAATTCTTCTGAGGGCCAATAGCATCTTCATTTTCCTGTCATAAAACTCCAGGGAGCTGTGGGTGAAAGAAATATAACCTGCACAAGATCAACCAATGGCAATGCAAATTTGACTTCTAAAGAGTTTCTGATACTGTACTGCTCACATGCATAGATGTTCGGAAGTGTAAAACACCATGTGGAATTTACGCTCAAAGAATAAGGATTCCTTCCTGCCATTGTGATCTGTCAACAGAACTGGTATACAGTTCTCCCTTGTGTCAGAATTGTCCATGTGGAGAGGTTATTTTTTCTAAACAGGTGGGGAAGGACACTTGTTCCTCAGTTACAGTAACCAAGACCTCATACTTTTTTTATTGTGTGTTTCAAGGATGTTTCTTTTCTAGAAGCATTTTGAATAGTTACAATATTAAATAATGAAGTTAATAGGAGATTGAGAGAAACTGGAATGGAATGAGGGATAGGGAGGAAATACAGGCTACAAGAAACTCTTCGTATGGGTTGCCATGTTTTTCCATCCCAGTCTCCTGTGGTTCTACCCCAGTCCACTCACGCACCGGCCCCGGCCCCCACTCTCCTGGAAGGCCTGCGGCTCTTAAAAGACGTTGTAAGCACTCAGTTCCCTTGGACTGCCAGACCCTATGGATTTCCAAAGCCCTAATGCCCATCAGAACTTTGCTGTTTTGTGTATTTAGGCTGCTTCAAAGTGCTTCTCTGTATGTTGAGTTCATGTCTCCTCTGAGGGCAGGGGCAAGGTGCATGCAGATGGAAACCGCATACCAATGGATGGAATTAAAAACTGGGGGAGGGCGTTACCTTTTTGAAAAAGATTTGCGAATATTCTTTAATTTTTCCAAATCAATAAAATCCCATGTTGCAGTAAAAAAAAATTTTTTTTTTTAGTGTTTGTTTATTTTTGAGACAGAGAGAGACAGAGCATGGACGGGGGAGGGTCAGGGAGAGAGGAAGACACAGAATCGGAAACAGGCTCCAGGCACCAAGCTGTCAGCAAAGAGCCCGACACGGGGCTTGAACTCACAGACCGCGAGATCATGACCTGAGCCGAGGTCGGACGCTCAACCGACTGAGCCACCCAGGCGCTCCCCATGTTCATTTAAAGGCACCTGATCATAGTGCCCACATCAGGGAGGAAAGTACAGAATAAACAAGCACCACCAATAAGGGTCACAGTAGCAACCTCTGTTCTTCGTGGCTTAATATGGGTCAGTGTTTTACCTAGATTAACTCATTTTATCTTCATAAACATTCTGCAGTTAGGGACTGTCACTACCCCTTTTTACAGGTGAAGAAGCTGAGGCACAAGGAGATTGAGACCTTTGCTCAAGGTCAAAAATATGGTAAGTGGCAGAGCTAGGATGCATGTGTGTCTTTTGTTCTCCTCGGTCTAGAGAGACGAGAAATGGTGGGCGGTCGTCCAGAGGCCGCCGGATCCAAGGCGTGAAAAGTCTAGTCTTCAGTAATATTTGCTTAGCATACCCCAAACAACTCACACTAATTTACCGGAGAACACCAACTAATAAAAAATGGTAAGTGTTGGCAAGGCATCAGATGAAAATGAAAGCAGAACCACTGTGACCTTCCATATGAAGCATCTGTGCATCTTCCAAAGGCACATACTTGGTTGTACTGGAAATATAAGCACTTATGACCTGATGCTGTTCTTCCGTTAGGAATATCTAGTCCTTATTTTTATTTGTAAAGAGGCCCATCCCGATACCTTTTTTTAAAAAACGTATCCATGTTTTAATTTACACCCAAGTTAGTTAGCACACAGGGCAATGATGATTTCAGGAGTAGATCCCAGTGATTCATCCCCTACATGTAACACCCAGCGTCCATCCCAACAAGCGTCCTCCTTCATGCCCCTGGCCCATTTAGCCATCCCCTCACCCACAACCCCTCCAGCAACCCTCAGGTTGTTCTCTATATTGAAGAGTCTCTTAGGTTTTGTCCTCCTCCCTGTTTTAAATGTTTATTTATTTTTGAGAGATAGACAGAGTACGAGTGGGGGAAGGGCAGAGAGAGGGAGACACAGAATCCGAAGCAGGCTCCCAGCTCCGAGCTGTCAGCACAGAGCCCCATCTGGGGGCTCCGACTAACGAGCAGAGAGATCATGACCTGAGCTGAAGTCAGATGCTTAACCAACTGAACCACTTAGGCACCCCATTATTTTTGCTTCCCTTCCCTTATGATCATCTGTTTTGTAGATACCCTTTTGACTATGAAGGACACAGGAATGAGGAAGCAATGTCTGGTTTATCTTTGGAGGGTAATTGGGTTCTTTCCTCCTCCTCTTTTTTTTTTTTTTTTTTAAGAGAGAGAAGACTCAAGTGAGTGAGAGGCAAAGAGGGGGAGAAAGAGAGAACTCACAAGGGCAGAAAGAGAGAGAGAGAGAAGGAGAGAAACAAGGCTCATCTGAAACGGGGTCTGAGCTCAACCTATGTGGGACTCAAAATCACGAACCATGAGAGCATGACCCGAGCCAAAGTCAGATGCTTAACGACTGAGCCACTCAGGCGCCCACATTCTTTCCCCTTTTGATAAGTTGCTGTTACCGGAAGGACTGTAGTTGTCAGAGCTCTGCATTTATTGTGGAGGTGTTGCTCTGGTCCTATGCCTGTTGTGTTTATCTTGCCGTGTGATAGTGACCTTTGTGTCTTATTTCCATAGGGGGTAGCTGAATCTTGATACAACATTTCACGCAGTCCTGGAAACGTATTCTACTGCTTGGAAATCTCCTACTTGGGAAGTCCGTGCAGTTGTGTCAATGGGACATTGCCATTTTCCCAAGGGGGGCCAATTTTCCATATAATCGTCTAGTCGTTGTAATACGAAATGCCCAAAGTTATAAATAGTGTCTGCATCAACTAAAGAGTCAAGGGTTCATGATTGAATCATCAAAATTAATGTAACTCTGTATGAAAGTCTCCCAAGTCCCAAAGGTATATACAACCCGAACCTTGCTGTGTATCTAGAGCTGGAGAAATCGTTACAGTGTTTTTCAAACACCGGCAACCCAACAAGGGGAATAAAACTGCTTTCTCCCTCCATCTCCTTTTTACCCTTGGTCATTCGCCAAGTTCAAACAACTCTATTTACATATATTTTCCCCATCTGTCCCATCATCTTCACTCAGGTTTGGTTCCGGCTTCCATTGTTTCCACCTGATGGAAATCTGCCGTCTCCTACATTATTTTCTCTGACTCCCAACAGCCGCAAATAACTCAGCACCACACGCCTGCTGTCATTCTGATTGGATCCTACCCATTGTGGCCATTCCTTTATTTCTAAAAATCTACTTATGTCTCTTTCGTCCTAAGAAGCTATGGTGACTCAAGGTGAGAAGACCTGTCATGACGTGGAGCTATGATTCCAAGCACTTGCCACCTTTGCCCTCCCCCTTTGTGACACAGAATTGCTCACCACTGGGTCACACTCTTGCCTGGAGAGCGGCTTATCTCTATGCATGTGATGTCCTTACAGCTGTAAAGACAGCCCCCTTTTCACTCTACTTCTCTGCTACATAAACTCCTGCATTTTAAAACCTGACTTTAATGTTATGTCTCTCTAAAGCTCTCCACTTTTCCTCAACTTCCTGTCCTGGGAAGAATAACTAAATTATCCCTTCTCTGTACCCCCATCAAGCCCTGATTACGCCTCCATTAAAATAATTCTCATGTATTATTACTTTTTTGTTTCTCTGACCACGCCGATGGAAAACCATCCCCTTCTGGTCAGGGATTTGGCTTATTCATCTACTTATGCCCAGTGAAGAGCCTTGCGCGCAGTGGACAGGCAATAAATATGCACAAAACTAAGACAAATTCTGGCAGCCTCCTGGATTACCAGGTGCCTGTTTAGCAGGATGACTGAGCACAGTCCTGGCTGTTGTATGCACAGGCTTCTTTTCTGTGCAGCAATGGTGAGAGAGGCCAGTGGGTCACGTTCTGGGCATGGTGAAGGGTATCCATGGAGACCAGAGGGATTTGCCCTTGGGAACATTTGGCTTGGGAAGGGGCATGCTTCCTGGCTCTCTGTGTTCTTTCAACACTCCTCAGAACTCTAAACTCCTTTGGAATTTGCACACAGGAGGTTCTGGAGGATCTGTAGAGTGTTTCTACTTCTCAGCTTTTCATGACGAGACTGCGGGGGCAAGGTTGGAAAGAAGGCAAACATCCCTTTTCTTGCATAAGCATATGCTGGGAACCCTCCCTGGCCTCTAGACAAGGGAAAGAGCCAGGCTAAATGTGTAACGCTAAATGACTTGAGGGAAAAGAAAGAAAATAGATGGCACATTTTATAAAACTGAAACTCGTAGGATGTCTAGGAATTCAAAACACTTTTATTGCCTTACAAAACTTAACATGGCATTGGTTCTATGTATGTCTATTTTTCCGGTAATGTAAATGGGAATAAAGGGCACTTCTTGTCTCGCAGTGCTGGGCATCCCACTTGTTATTAGTAACACAGGCTTACATTGTAGCCCACATTGTGCCTAATTACAGCTAGTCTTTATCAGCAACTAAGGAAGTCGGAGGGATGTTGTCAGATCAGATTTCTACTTGAGAACAGTACTGGGGTGCAGTGGGGGGCCCATAAATTTCGTTTCTCCAAATGTCAAAGGTCACTCACATAAGAATGAGAAGGAATGAAATGGAAGCTTCTGGGTGCTGTATGAGGTCATTCTACCTGACTCTCACTTGGGGACATTCATTCACCCTTGTTCCTTGGTGAGCACGTTTTCTCATTCCCAATCTCTCTCCCCCATTAAAATAAAGCCAAGCCAATCTCACTTGAGTTAGAAATGAAAGCAGGGAAGGAAAGGTTGAAAGAAGTGCGCATTCGGATGGTTTTTGAATTTTATAAGAATTATCTTGTCACAAATTTTAATGATTTCGCATTAAAATATTATTTAAAAAATGTTATCCAAAAAGCCTAAGAAGAATGCTACAGTCATCTGAAATACCACTGTTTGGAGATAACCACATCTAATATTTTGGTGACCATCTCTTCAATATATCACACACATATATATATATATATGTATATATATACACACACATATGGAAAATATAGTATACCCTTGTGCCAAACATGCTGTTTTTATCATGGGTACTTATCATTTACTTTATTATTTTTCTCTATGTTTTACATGTTCACTGCAATGTGTAAGGCTACCTATTACAATACATTCTCATGAATTGTTCCTACTCTTTAACACTAGGCAAGTAGTAGCTACTGGTTCTTTAGCTTGAATGTTAAATGTTTCTCATGCATTTATTGACCATTTGGATTAAATCCCATTTGAATTATCTATTTTTATTCTTTGTCCAGTGTGGTGTTTTTTCATGTTTATTTTTGAGAGAGAGAGAGAGAGAGAGAGAGTGCATGTGCAAGTGGGGAGGGTGGCAGAGAGAGAGGGGGACAGAGGATCTGAAGCGGGCTCTGTGCTGACAGCAGAGAGTCCGATGTGAGGCTCAAAGTCATGAGCCAGGAGATCATGACCCAAGTCAAAGTCGGATGCTTAACTGACTGAGCCACCCAGGGGCCCCTATCCTTTGCCCATTTCTTCTTTTCTTTCTTACTTTTTTTTTAAGTTTATTTATTTATTTTGAGAGAGAGAGAGAGAGAGAGAGTGAGCAGCATGAGCAGAGGAGGGGCAGAGAGAAGGAGAGAGAGAATCCCAAGCAGGCTCCATGCCGTCAGCACGTGGAGCCCAACTTGGGACTTGATCTTAAGAACTGTGAGACCGTGACCTCAGCCAAAATCAAGAGTCCCACACTTAACCAACTGAACCACCAGGCACTCCTGCCTTTTTTTAAAATTGGGGTTAATAATTAGTTAAAAAATATTAACTTGAAACAGATTAGCTTTTTTATACTGGAGGAGTGTTGGCAACACTGACTCCATCTTTGGCCCTCCAGTGCTCCTCAGGGCCGTGTGACCCAGGCCCCTTGGAAGTTAACGTACACCCTGACCTGATGTGGGAGGGCGTGTTCTTATCCTCCCTTCCAACAGGAGGCTCCACTTTAGTTAACTAATGGACTTAACTGGCACACAGATGGTGCCAATTTAGAGAACTACCATTTGCCCTCACAGCAGCGATCCCTCACTCTATAAAAGCGGTGTGTGAAGGTGCAGCCAGGGGTGGAGTTTAGCCGCAAGTCACCTGGGTTGTCCGTCCCACCTCTCCCACCTCCATCCGTAAGTTACTCTGACGAGATCGGGCGCGTTCAGGGTGGTATGGCCGTCCGTAAGTTACTCTGAACAAAACTCTGTAAATGTGTGGAGTCTCACGAGTGTCTTGGTTTGTTTTTTGGTCTCAAAGTGCCTTCTCAGTCTGGAGGATACTTTCCTGACCCGCGTCCACCTTCTTACAAATGCATTTGAGCATTGTCTTTTTCTTTTTTTTTATTAGAAGTATATTTTAGTTTTATGAAATCGAATATGTCTTTCACAGTTGGTAGGCCCCGTGTCCTTGTGATATGGCTCTTCAACCCTTAGTTAATAGATACATTAATTTTCTCTAAGCGTGTTCTTGTTTTCTGCTTTACAGCTTAGTCTTTAATTCATCTGGAGTTTATTTTTGTGTATGTGGTGAGGTAGGGATCCATCTCTATTTTTTTTCAGATGAGTAGCCAGTCATGACAGTACTGTTTATCAACTTAAAACACATATCTCACAGTGAAATAAAATATACTGGGATGTTTTGTACATTGGGATTTATTTCTTCACTCTCTATTCAATTCCAGTGATCTATTTTTCTGTTCTGAAGAAAATACTCATTTGGATATAATGGCTGTATATGTTTTATTATCTAGAAAAGTGGGTCCTCCTTCACTACTCTTTTTCATAATTAACTCTAGCATTCTCAGGTATCTACTCTTCCAAAGAAATTTAGTTAGAAGAAGCTCTTTTGGGGTTCTAACTGGAATTGCATGAGATGTATAAATTAACTTTGGGAAAATTAACATTTTGGTGGTACGTTCTTCCCTTCAAAATAATTTTAATGATGTGAGCCCTTCATGTGAAGTTATATAACCTTTCTCTGGCCCATCTTTGTAATTTTCTATGAAAGCATTAAAACCAGAAAACTAAATACGCTTCTTTCCAAAGCCATTGAACATTTGAGAAAAAACTCTGACCCCTGTACCTCTCAGCTACGACAACAGTCTGGTCAGAGGAAATTATATCAGGTAGAGAGAAAAGCGATATGCTCAAGAATTAAGCATAAATCTTGTCTACTTTTAAATCTTTTAAATCTAATTCTAAACTTCTACTCAAAAACCTTAACTTCGTTTAGCAAAAGCCACATTCTCCTCAAAACTATTTTGGGTCTGATGACTTTCTGACTTTAGCATTCATAGCATGGAAAAGTTAAGTTTCAGATACTCTGCTTCGTATGGTTTCTTCATTGGACAGCTTGAAACATAACATTTTTATGATTCTTTTCCATTATAGAAGTATTATATGGTCATTGCAAAAATCTAAACATTATGGAAATACCCTAGTCATGGAAAAAATAACCACAGCTTGATCATTTTTCTAGATTTTTTAACTCAATATGGGATTACACAATATTTGCTATTCTAGCATTTCAATTACCTACATACTTCATATATATTTTATGTTGATACAAATAGATATTTCTGATTTTTAATGGCTATATGCTATTCCACTATGTGCTAGAAGCCGTAACTTATTTGCTCAATCTTCTCATGTTGTATATTAGATTCTTTCCAAATATATGCTAAAATAAATATTTTTATGTGCTTGTGTAAATATTTTTAGAAAAATTAGTGGAAGTGATAATATTTTACCAAGGACGGACATGTTTAAAAAAATTTTTTTTAAATGTTTATTTATTTTTGAGAGAAAGAGAGAGACAGAGCTCAAGAGGGGAAGAGCCAGAGAGAGAGGGAGACACAGTTTATTTATTTTTGAGAGAGAGAGGGAGGGAGGGGGAGGGAGGGAGAGAGAGGGAGAGAGAGGGAGAGAGGGGGAGAGCCAGAGAAAGAGGGAGACACAGAATCTGAAGTAGGCTCCAGGCTCTGAGCTGTCAGCACAGAGCCCGATGCTGGGCTCGAACTCCCGAACTGTGAGATCATGACCTGAGCCGAAGTTGGACACTTAACTGACTGAGCCACCCACGCACCCCAGAATGGACCCATTTAAATTTTAATTTAATTTGTATTACCATTTGATGGGCACCCCCAGCAACAGTGTATTATAATGCTGTTTTACAGCATCATTATTTCTTGGAGGTTTTTTTTAAAACTCCAGAACTTTTTACTCCTCCATCCTTCACATAGTTGGAAATGTTTTGCCACAGACGATAGGACAAGGGCATGGCTGAGTCCATTCCCTTCTCAGCCACTCCTTCTAGAGGTTACACTCTCAGGAATTCAGCAGGATGATACTGGAAACATCCTTGTTGATATTCAAAATTCCGTCCTCATTTTCAGGCTCGAACTTGAGGTTGTTTTTCTACCTGGGTGATGATTTTGAGCTTTTTCAAGTCCTACTACTTTGTTTGTTGAGGTCAAATATTTTCATTCACGAGATGGCTGAAAGATAGCTCAAACTCCGTCTGTCCAAAAGGAATTCCTGTTCCCCTCAAATCTGTTAATCTTCCAAATCTCCTCCCTTTTGGTGAATGACCCCATTATCACTACCAGCATCAGCTGCTGTAGCCTGAAATAAAGCAGTTATTTTTGTTTCCTCTTTTCCTTCTTCTCCACCATTCAACCAGCCCATAGCTGATCAGGTCTGCCCCCAAGTTGGTCTCAAGTTTGTCTTCTCTCCATCTGCATTAGCCCTTCCCTCAAACCCTCTGATAGCTTGCCATTCTGTTTAGAATCAAATTCATAGACTTTAAAATGCCCTCTGTGATTTTTTTTTTTTTCCTTATACAATTTCCCCCCTCGCTCCCTGGCCTTGTTTGTATTTATCAACCATGTCAAGTTTTTTCTCTCCTCGGGGCTGACTTGCTGTTCCCTCTACCTGGTTCACAGTTTCTCTGCTTTCTGCATGACTGGCTCCGCCTCAGCATTCAGGTCACTGATCAAATGTCACATCTTCAGAGAGGCCTTGTCTGACCACTCCATCTAGAATGGCCCCTCCCCATTCTGCACTTACCACCAGCTGAGAGTTTTTTGTGCATTTATGTTTAAATTGCTTGTGTCCTTTTTTTCCCTAATCCCTGATTGTAAGGTCTATGGTAGCGGGACCTCGTCTTAGTTGTTCACCCGTGTATGTGTCCTGTGCCTGTAATAGCATCTGGCTCCCAGAAAGCATCCTCCAAATAGTGATTTCATGACTGAATTCCTGAGGCCAGGCTAGGGGTCATGGCTCTAACGGAAGACTTGTCTTCCCTACGTCTCTGCTTGAAACTCCTCCGATACAATGAGGCACAGGGACTCGAATATGCTAAGTCTGTCTGATGGTCGGGGCCTTGATGCCATTGTTGAGTTGGTTTGTGTGGCAGAGAAAGTAAGCTAGATCCAGAATCTAGACCTCCTACCCCAAACAGTAGTCTAATAGTCTCATGACAGCATTGTGAAGATGAGACTATTTCAGGTCTTTATAGAAAAATCTGGACTTTTTGTATTTTTAAGGGGTTAAACTTAACTTGGGTATTTTTGCCTAATTCTTTTGGTTGTTTTCATCAAGACATAATGTTCATACGGTGAAATGAGCCAAGTACACAATTCAGTGAGATTTTATAGATCTATACCCCAAGGTACCATTCTAGATCAAGATATAGGAAACTTTCACTATTCTAGAAGGTATCCTCATGCCCCTGTTCTGTCAATACCCATTTACCAAAGGTAACCAATACTCAGACTTCTATCACCAAAGATTAAAATGGAAGTTCAAATAAATAGAATCGTAGGTACCTACTGTGTGTGTGTCTTACTTCTTTCACTTAACTTCATGTCTGTAAGATTCATCCAGGTGGCTACCTGCTGCAAGGTGCATCCTCTTCTTTATTTGCTAATGGTAGCCTGGGATTACCTTGAGTTCGTTCCAAAGCACAACTTCAACTTTTGCAGTTCAAGCTTCTTAAAAACCTGAAGTGGATGTTTGGTAGCAGTCTCAGTTAAGGGCTTTGCACACCATTCTTATGGAACGTACCAGGATAGAGTTGACCTAGGCAATTATCTTCATCCAACTGAAAGAGTTGGTCAGATACATTAGATGAGCATCTTGAGTCAAACTTGAACAGGCAGTCAACCTGAACAAAACGAGCTCAGTCACAGAGGGCCAGATTTCTTAATTAGTTCTCAGTGGCAAGAACATTTTATGTTTCCAAAAGTCAAGTACGAATTCTACAAGTGACACAATTCAAGAAGACTTCATAAGGGTGAATTAAACCTGGCCTCCCACTGTTATCTTCGGCATCTGAAGGCATATTCATTTATTTCGCACTGTTAGTGCTCTTAGAAGCACCGACACGCCATAATAAAAAAGCAATGGCTAACTTTATTGTGGTATTATTGAATTAAGTGATACGGTGCCGCCCCTCTGCTTGACCTTTATCAGGTTGCTGCCTCCTCTCTTTCTTTATCTTTTTCTCCATCCTCCCTTTCCTCTGGTTTCTGTCAAAAGGAAAATATTAATTACATGAATCCACCTTAACGCATCTTCTTCAAAAAATCCTTTTACACAAACATATTTTTTAAAGGAGGAAGAATGTTAAAAAGGCAAGAAATAAAATATAAATATATTTTTGTTTTTATTTGTTTGGTTTAGTTTCATTTGATGTAGGGTAAATTATTTGTAGTTTGGAGACTGTATTTATAAACGTTAGGAACAGAATGTGGTGGTACAATGTGTTGACACTTCTTTTTTTTATTACTATTGCTGTTAATAATGAATGCAAGCCGCCTCTTCCAAAGTGCCAACACACATCTCCTGAAACTTTGCTGAGGAGATAATCATCCATTGATGGTTCGCGTTGTAAGGGACCAAACCTTTCCGTCTCCAGTTATACCTATGGGGTCTCCATAGTCTCAGGTTTCCTTCAGCCCAAGCTCCTTTCGATAAATTGAAAAATTGCTATTATTTGTTGTAGTAGGGTTATCCTAATAGCCGTGGCATCTCCTGTGCATGATAAAGGAAGAATCACAGATAAAGAAAATTTAAGGAGCATTACATGTTGCTCCCAATTTCCTATTTTTTCTCAAGATTGGAATATTTTAGTACTTGGCTTTCAGATGATTGGGGTTTAGCTTCAGATTGGAGTCTCATAATTTAATTGAATTATGCAGACGAGTTACATTTCTCTGCATTGAAAATATCAATTCCTCTAAAGCTGATAGGTCAGATGACCCAAATAGTTTGATTTCCTCTTAAGTATTGAAACCCAGTCATTCTTGTAGAGGGTTTGAGACCAAAGACAAATACAATTTTTAGGGAGAAGCAAAAGTTGTAGTTATATTTTTCATTAGTACTTATTTGACAATAAATTCAGAAAAGACTTTGGCATTTATTGAAAAACCGTTAACATTATCTTGAGATATTTTTCCATTGCAAAGCATCTCACTTTGAGACACCAAAAAGCTCATAAGATTGCTTAAACATCTTTTGTCAACCCAGGTGGAAATGTGAATGAAAAAGTTGAGCTCGAGGGAGCTCTTCCCCACTTAGCGGGTTGCAGAACAAAATAATTATAGGTATCCATTACAAATCCTACTTTGCATCTAGAAAAGAAAGTAGCATGTCAAAATAAAGCTGCATATTTCCCTTCTGGTTTCATCTCAGCTTTCTCTCCTTGCCATCTGTTTGGTAAATGTGACTGTGTTTGATATCCCTCTACCTCCAAGCCTTAACTGCGTGCTCGATTTCCTGCTCCTTGTAAATACAATTCTTCCCAGCAGATCGTGCCTTCCACCCCATGAGAATCAGATAAGCAAGCCAGAAGAAGGCTGGTGGGCTACTAGTGCCCAAAACTGAACAAGTTGAGCATCAAAAAAGAATAACTGCAATTGATTAATGTAATTTGATGTATAAGAATCTATGAACCTATGGTGATGCTTTAAGAAAAGCAAACAACAACAACAACAACAAATCCCCCTAATGCTACTGTTAGAAATGACTTTAACGTCAACTCTTTACTCTGACTTGCAGTAATTCAAGGGAATGAGTCAAGCATTTACCTTCCCTTTCCACTAGGCCCTGTCTCTCACGGTAACCAAGTAGCTACAGCTAATGAGGGAATCTCTTCCTTACAAAATGACACAAGCTAACAAGTTTAGAAGAAATGATATAAAACATGTCAACAGTAAGAAAAGCAGAATATTAGTAATTTTAAA
>NW_024412395.1:38788546-38880931 GCF_014898765.1 Herpailurus yagouaroundi
GGAAGTCAGACGCTCAACCGACTGAGCCACCTAGGCACCCCGAGAGACATAATTTTATAAAACATCCTCCTGATACTCAGAAACCACAATTAAAACGACCAGCCCGATTTTAAAAAGTTTCTTCAGGGGAAGAAGGAGGGATAAAGGCTGAGACAAAACCCGCTTTCCCCCAATCCAGTAAATCAAGGAAACACTATTCACGATTGCAATCACTTCAAAACACTATTTCAGCAGCAAAGGACAAATATGTCTGGACAGGCATTTCTCCATGGGGTAACAAACTCAACAGAATCCACAGAAATAAAGGATCTCTCAATGATATCTTAGACTTGTACCCATCTTTTATGAGGATAAGACCAAACTGAAGGCCTGTATTCTTAACCCTCTGTTTGGTCTGTATCTGTTAGCAGGAACCACAGATACAGCCACGGTCTAGTGCCTTACAAAGTGTTTGCTGGAAGGTAGCTACAGTTCAACATTGTTAACATCTCACTTTTAGACTTTATATGGAGTGTAAAATACATGTATACTATGTATACAAGTTTTAAAAACTGTTGCAAATGAAAAAGAGTATAACATAGTCTCAAAAAAGACAACCTAATTCTTATATATGCAACGTTGCTTGGTGAGTCCAAGATTTATGCAGAATTCTAGATTAAGGGCACTAGGGGGAATTTTGTTACAAAGGAAAGCATAGAGTTATAATCTTTCCTTAAAAATTTTATCAACTCTGTGATTATCTTAAGCATGTTTTGACCGCCTTTCAGAGCTCTTATATTAGTAGTTTTTGAGTTCTCTAACCTGTTTAAATCTTCACAAATGCAACAGTTTAAGTTTGTTGTCCCCCCCCCCCAATATTCTATTTCCTCTGTATTATTTAATAACCGATCCAGGTCTTTTCCATTGGTAGATGGTATTTTTGAATCACATCGTGGACACATCAGTGACTGTTGCTTTATTGTTTTTTTCCCATTGGTCCATCTTATAGTGTTTTAATGATTTAAGCGTCTAACATTTTAACGTCTAATAAAGCAAGTAATCTCCTTCTCTTTATTTGCCCAGATCAATTTTTAAGTCCTTTTGATGATGTCTCTCAAAATGATGTTAGTGTTTTCAAATTTGGTTTGCACTAAATCTATTCATTGATTTGGGGAATGAGAGATACTAAAGATGTAAAACCTTTTTTTTTTTTTTTTAATTTTTTTTTCAACGTTTATTTATTTTTGGGACAGAGAGAGACAGAGCATGAACGGGGGAGGGGCAGAGAGAGAGGGAGACACAGAATCGGAAACAGGCTCCAGGCTCTGAACCATCAGCCCAGAGCCCGACGCGGGGCTCGAACTCACGGACCGCGAGATCGTGACCTGGCTGAAGTCAGACGCTTAACCGACTGCGCCACCCAGGCGCCTTTTTTTTTTTTTTTTTTAGATATAAATGTATGTGTTGACCTGTAAGGACTGACATGTATGTATGTAACTATATCCACATATATTTAGATACATTTGTTTGAAAACATATGTAGATTCTATGCTCCTATGACATTTGCCAAGGCTGAAATCCCATCTCAATATCTTCATTAGGGAAAATGAATGTGGGGAAAAAAATACAAAATATCCTTCTGCTCACATCATACACATTTAACTATTTGTTTAATTAGGAGTTTGTACTTTAATTGAATCAACTGGTGATTATTAACAAATGAAATTTGCACTTGGATTTCAAAGGCATATTTGAATGTCACTAATCTTGCAGTGTCTCCCTGGCTGAGAGATTTAAGAGCTTTGAATTTAAAGAAACATGAGCCTTAGGTTTTTCCTCTGACACTTCAACTAGCTACATGACTCTCCTGTGATAGGTAAACTTAAGGCAGCATCTCTAAGCCCCAGTTGCCTAACCATAAAATAGGGATAATAACATTGCCCACCTCCTAGAGTAGTCATGGGGATGAAAATGGGGTGATGTGTGTAAAATACTGATCCCAGCTCCTGGCTCACAGTATGTGCCCCCGAACTGTTAGTGATAACTCCAGTCTGGAATAAGCAACCACCAGAACTTGAAGGTAAATCACAGGCCTTCACCTAAAGAACATACATTAGTGAGATACAACTAGAAGAAAACCAGCTTGAATTAGTTTCACTTCTTTCCTACTTTGAATCTTCACTAGGAATAACTGTCAAATTCTCTGTGTTCCCTTTGTGCTCCTTCTGTGGCCTTTGCTTAAATCTTCCTGTACCACTGTCCTTCCCCTCTGCGCCCCCCCCCCCCCCGCCCTCTTGTTTTCTTCTGGTCTTGTATTCATCTTTGGCCCCATCCAATGTTGCCTACCCAGGGGACAGAAGGATAATGCCTCATGAAATTGCTTGAAGCCTGGGTGATAGGAACCCTAAGACTACCACTGTTGCCATTCTGGCTTCTCTTCCTGTACTCCACCTTTTGTTTTCGTTTTATAAACTCTAGTAGCGTGAATGCACTTGAAACTATACCTCTAGCATCTACTAAATGTCATAGCCTCATTTTAAATGCATATATGACAGCTCTAGACGAAAGAGGCTAATGACTAGAGGAAACGTAATTTATTAATTTTTTTTTTTTAATTGGGAGAATAGCATGTACCAGGCATGTGATTCAGGAAATAGCAGACATATGAAACAGGGTTCCACTTATATACCTACTTGGGAAACACTGTGTAAGCTTTTGTTAACCCCATGTCTTTTTTTTTTTTTTTCCAACGTTTATCTATTTCTGGGACAGAGAGAGACAGAGCATGAACGGGGGAGGGGCAGAGAGAGAGGGAGACACAGAATCGGAAACAGGCTCCAGGCTCCGAGCCATCAGCCCAGAGCCTGACGCGGGGCTCGAACTCACGGACCGCGAGATCATGACCTGGCTGAAGTCGGACGCTTAACCGACTGCGCCACCCAGGTGCCCCAACCCCATGTCTTTATCACTATTATTATGAATGGAACATACTGACTGAGCCGGAGTTCTTGTCTGTTAGTGTAATAGCTATTTAATTCACACGTTAAGAAACTAAAACACATTATTGTCTTCTGATTGGCATTAGAAAACTTCCATTTGGACAGTGAATAAGCCTACACGATCAACATTAAGAGGATTCTCTTTAGCAAATGTATAAAAGTGGATGGATGTGGAGAGATTTTCCGTGATTACACAGGTATTTGTTTTCCTTACCACTGAAAACAGACTCTTTTCTTTTTAAACATATTGCATAATTTCATTTAGGATGCTAGAGTCAATAAAGTTTTAATTTGACTATTTTAAAATAAGATCTGTTCCTGATTGCAAAAATTAAAAAAAAAAAAAAACAAACTTAAGAATTACTTTAACTTCTTAATTTACATTAGAGTTTTCAGTTCCTTAAATCAAATTGGTCAAAACTGCACCATTTTCTATAAACGGACAGAAACATCTAAGTGCCATAAAACTCAGCATTCTCAACCACTCTTTTATTGAGCAGTGCTCCTTAAGCGGTGACATCCATTGTCAAAGGCCTCTTCCAAAAAGTACAGCAATTTTTGAAAGAGAAACAAGATTGTCTTTTTAAGCAATGTAACCCCTGTGCAATTTTCTTTTTTCTTTTTTCTTTTTTTTTTTTTTTTGACCCTTTTTATTTCCTGAAGGTTTTAAGTAAAGACCTCCAATTTAAAACCTATTATTCCTTAGGAGCCACTTTCCCCCCTCCCCCAATGGTAACCTTGCTGTAATCTCTGCCCTGTTATTTTCTGACTTTTTCACTTTGCTTAGCACTGAGCTGTACTTAGGATATCACCAGAATATGTGCGTGTGTGACATACAAGCAACAGTTAGAGCAGACAAGTAATTTAAAATATATTAAATATCAACCCTTTTTTTGTTTTTATACCATCACAATCCAAAGGATTCTTTCTTTCTTTTTTTTTTTTTTTAACTGTATAGAGTTTCACAAAGCTAAGTTTAAATGATGAGGTTATCTCAGAAATCATTATTAACTGTTATTTTTATATCCTCAAGTGCATGGCCTTGTATTAATAGTGTAAGAGGATCATAACAACGGAGAGAAGAGTTGTTTCTTGTTCTTGGAGAGCATGTTTAGTTTTATTCAAATAGATACACGCAGTCTGGAAAGTAAACTCCGACCACGCCGCGTTCTGGTCATCGTTGCCTTGTTGGGAAGGCTTATTGGAGGGGAAGACTATCAGTGTTGGAAAGCAGTTATCTTCTGCACAGAAACTCTCCAAGGGGAACATAGCTATACATAGTTTTAAGGGAATCAATTTTCAGTTCTTCATATTCCATATGCTCTTTTCCCCAGACTTCCCGACCAATTGCTGATGGTCTCGTTGGTCCTTGCTTGCATCCCTCTTGCCCTTTTCATACTTCCCAAAGGAAAGCTTATCACCTGTCTGGAATTTTACAATGGTGCTCTGTCATAAGTACAAACCCCGATACCAAATGAGGGTCAATGGGACAATTTCTTTAACAAAGGCCTCATAAGCAACCACGTTAACATTTTTTATTAAGTTTTTATTTAATTCCAGTATAGGTAACGTATGAGGTTATAATCGTCTCAGGTATACAGTACAGTGATTCAACACCTCCATACGTCACCTGGATGTAGATCATGACAAGTGCCCTCCTTAATCTTCATTACCCATTTCACCTGTCCCGCCCCGAACCATCAGTTTGTTTTTGAGAGTTAAAAGTCTGTTTCTTGCTTTGTCTCTCTCTCTCTCTCTCTCTCTCTCTTTTTTTCCCCTTTCTTTGTTTTGATTCTTAAATTCCACATATAAGTGAAATAATTCGGTATTTGTCTTTCTCTGACTGACTTATTTCACGTAGCATAATACTCTCTAGCTCCGTCTATGTCGTTACAGCAATGCACATTAATTTACTTAGATGGATATAAAATAAAATTGTACTTCTTAGGATTAGTGTATCAACATTTATACTGTATTTTTGAGGTTTTGATAAATTACTTACTAATAACAAAAATAATAGCAAATAAACCCAGAAGAAATATTTCAACCGTGTGCATTATGTGCATTATAATATTATTATTATTTTTTTTAACGTTTATTTATTTTTGAGACAGAGAGAGACAGAGCATGAACGGGGGAGGGGCAGAGAGAGAGGGAGACACAGAATCGGAAACAGGCTCCAGGCTTCGAGCCATCAGCCCAGAGCCCGACGCGGGGCTCGAACTCACAGACCGTGAGATCGTGACCTGAGCCGAAGTCGGACGCTCAACCGACTGAGCCACCCAGGCGCCCCATATTATAATATTATTTTAACCTGAGTGTTATGATCACAGGAAATTTTTTTAAAACTGTATTTTATGTATATAGATAGATAAAATTGCAGAGAATCATGATAAGACAATCAATAAGAGATTTTCAATCATAAAATATGTTACTTTAGGATAACATTTCATAAGGAAAGTGAAATGTAAATGCTTTCCACTAAAAATGTTTTAGGAAATGTTTTAGGAAAAAAAGAAACAACATACAATTTCCAGCTATTTATTTTTTAGGGGATAATTATGGGTAACTGATTGTTATGATATTTGTATTTCATCAGAAACATCTGAAAGAGTAGAATATTTTATCTTTAAAATATCAATATTCAGCATATGCCAGAAATGACATCTTTTGCAATTAATTAATCATATGAAAAAATATTATATGTCAAAAGTGTTCTAGAGTGTGCATAATTAAATTTCCTTTGGTAACACTAGAATGAAATGTTTGAAAACCTCTGTCCTTAAAAAAACAAAAATGTTTCTGCTTGGTAGTGAACTCATGTCTTCTAATACTAAGAACGACTGGCTCTAGTAATATATTACAATAACCTCATGATAAAACAAGAGAAAGGTCTTGTCATGGAATGTTTCAGGGGTCCACAGCTGATCTAAGTGCGTATCTAAAGATTTGGGAGAATAATTCATCAATGGGTTTGGAGGACATGGATTACTTTTCTACTTTTAGTAATTTCAGCAGGATGTAATAAACCACTTTCTGTCTAAATACAGATTTATCCTGCTGGTTCTTGCTAGTTGTGGGTTGCTAGTTTCCTGTTGCCACTTTTAGTTTTAGAGTGACAGCCTCGCTCAATTTGTCCATCACAACAATACCAATTTTGGGGGTCAAATGAGCTGGCACTGTGGACAAGCCTGAAAGCAGGGTGTTACTGGAGTCCGGTTGTGGACTAGAAAATGCAACTTTCCAAATCTCTCCACTGAAAACAAAAGTCATGGTCAGCCTGCTGCTCAACATCCTATCATGTCAATTTGTAGAAACAAATCAAAACCACAGATGCTTGCTGAGAAGGAAATCAACAATAAATGGCATCTCTAAAGAAATGGGAATATATATATATATATATTATATATAATATATATACATATACACACACATATGCACATATATACATATATATACATATGTATACATATACACATATATATATTCATATATACGCACACACACATTTACTTCTTAGACATCTTGGACAATAAGTGTAATTCTAAAGTTTCAGAAGAAGAATTAAAACTCTTGCCTTCATGCAAAAGTTACAAGATAAATGGGTAATCCTTTAAGATTAACAATATTCTTTAAAGTTCAAGGGGGAAAAAAATCTGGCTCAACACGAAAGGTAGAGAGTCAGTTGCCAGAGTTAATATTTCTCACAACATGGAAGAACCAGAAAAGAGAAGTTTCTGGAATTTGGAACCATACGATATACTTTTTTTGAGGCTTGAACTGGCTACCTGCATGAAAACATTCACGATTTTGTTTGGCAATGTGGGAGCGAGAAAGGTTAAATATTGACAATTGTTAAATATTTCAAAAGAAATGAAGACCTCTTATTGTAGAAAGAATACAAGAAGTTACTTATGTCACAAGGAATGATGCTAGCTGCAAGATGGCGAATGGACCAGAAGAGGCCACAGAAAGAACAGGAAGGCTGTCTAGGAGGGGTGACAGTAGGTTCGTCTAGGGTGGTGGTGATGGTAGAGAATGGGAGACATGGAAAAACTCCAAAGCTATTTGGGAGCTAAAATTGAAAGAAATTGATGATGAATAGTGAAAGGGGTGTTAGAAGGAAGGATGTGTCAGAAGTTACTTTTAGGATCTTGGCTTGAGAATCTTTAAGGTAGTCAAGAATGCTTTAAAAAAATGTCTTCCCTGAAGAGGTAGCCTAAACATTCTCGTAAACGTGGTTAAATCAGTAGGTGCATCAGTAAGTCTTCTGAGTAAAGATAACTTCAAGGGGTGTGTGTCTGAATGTTTGCAAATGATGTCCCATCCTCTCAATAGGAGGCTTTACAGTGAGGCATTCTTTTCTGTTGTGGTGGTTTATTTATTTATTTTGAGAGGGAGGGAGAGAATCCCAAGCAGGCTCCACGCTGTCAGCAGAGAGCACAATGTAGGGCTTGAACTCCTGAAACTGAGGTCATGACCTGAGCTGAAACCAAGAGTTTGATGCTTAACTGACTGAGCCACCCAGACGCCCCTAGAGCGTAGAGCTCTAAGGGCACTGCATAAGGAAGTAGAAAGAGGAGGGAATTGTGAAATGAACAAACGCGAGTTGCAACGTAGTTTCTGCAGTATGACCGTATTTAAATGAGGCCCTGCAGCACTGTATTTGCACATGAACATCTATCACGTCTGTAACTGTCTAGAAAAATTCTTAAAGGAGCCCTCTTTACGAACTTTTAAGACTTGTGACCTCTTAAAGGTGTTAAGAGTGGTCCTATAGGGGATGAGAGAGGAATGGGGTTTAGTGAAAAGAACTTATTTTTGTTATCCTTTATGCCTCTGTACTGTTTGATTTTTTTTTTTTTTAATCACGTAAACATATAAATCTGCAGTTAAGCAAGGAAGAAGTTGGAGGTGAAGGTGAATGTTGGCTTAACCTACTGTGGCCATCGTTTCACAATCTATGTAAATCCAACTATAATGCTGTACCACCCCACACCTGTACCGGTGTCGAAAGTCAGTTTTTCTCAGTGAAACTGGAAAAAAAAAAAATAATGATATAAAGTTGCTTTATTCTTTGTGGTGAAAGACATTATGCTAAATGCCGTGGATAACTAGTAGAAGTAAGTAGCCATGCACTCTGGGAATGTCAGAGGAGGTGTGCAAACAAATCGTATCATTCCTTCTTACCAGCATCTTGGGGGAGTGGGAAAAGGTCTGTAAGCAGGCAGCAGATGTAGATGCTAGATATCACAGGATTTGGGCCAACTGGTCCCCCAGGTTCTCAGTTTCTTCTCTGCAACATTAAGAGGTTAGGCAAAATCAGAATGGTGAGCAATTAGCAATGGCCCTTATTCTCCAAACCTTCACTTTTTGTAGGGTTTTGTTTTTTTTTTTTTAACTCATCATGGCTTTCTTTCTGCTAAGACCACATCTACTGACAATCAGAGCTGGCTCCCAAATAAACAGATATTTGTCATCACAGATTACCGGCAAAGGCATTATAGATTGTTCAAAAGAGCCTTGGTGATTCATTCGAACCATGGGCCTTGGAGACAGACAAATTTGAACTAAATCCCTGTACCGCCCGTAACTAAACTGAGTATTCTTAGGCAAGGGAATTAATCTCTCTGAGCTTCTAGTCCTTCCTCTGTAAAATGGGGACAATAACTCCTATACCTGCCCTCTGCTGGTCCGTAGTCAGCATGCAGTCAATCTTGTCATTTCCCTTAAAATTTTACACCTCCAATATTGTATGACTTTAATCGGAGATTAAATGATGAGAAGCCTTCCACTAATTTGGGTATCATTCTTTACCTATTTTTGTTCTCACTTTTAGCCTTGTTAGGAGCTACCTCCCCTCAGCTCCTCAGACCGAAGATGCTTACATGGGCCCAAATCTACTTCTCCAAGGCGGTTAGTTCGGCAAAAAATGGACTCTCCTGAGCAAAGCGGGAGTCTGGTTGCATCAGGCAAAGCCTATAGACGCGGCCGTGGAGATAACCTCCTCCATACGCTCAGTTTCAGGGGTGTGGTTCTTGATATTCAAGGAGGGAATCACGGTGGAGTGGTTTTTGGCCTGAAGTGCAATTTAACTTCTCTGCTGATCTTCAGCGCTGAACGGGCGTGGTCTTTTGCAGGAATTGAGAAGCCGATTAAGCGGCTGGGTCTCTGCTCCCGTTCCCACTTCGGTAACCCTGTGAGCACGAGGAGGTGGTTTGTGTGATGTAATTTGATTTGTTAGAGTGTGAGTGGTTTATAACCATCATTTGCGAGTAAATTACTTAGCCGTATTCTTCTTTATGACTGGCTGAAGAAACTTACTTGATGGTATAATATAATTTATTCCTGCGAATAAGTGAGTGACCTTCACATCTCAGTCTGTCTCCTGTGACTTATGGGTCTTTTTTCACGCAGGGAAATGGTCTGTGTTTTACCACCGCCCACCATTTTCCACATTCTGTTTCACTAATTGTGTACATAAATAAGCTAGCCTTCTGAGATGCTGACGAAAATTATATTAACATACTAAATATCCAAATAATGCTGCTTGGTGTATATCACAAAACATCTTTCTTCTAAAGGCCTGCAAGCGACATGGAAACTTTTTTTTTTCCCCTGTGTTGACCATCCTCTTATGTAGATTGAATCAAACGATACTAGTCCTGTCCTACAGATGGGAAAACAAAGGCTCCAAAAATAAAAGATAAAAAAAAAAAGGAAGGAAAGGAAAAAGAAGCGAGAGGTGACCAGTGATGCAGGGGCAAATCACAGAACACGGAGCAGGAAAGGAATCAGCGAGAGCGACATCTGCAATGTTTGCCATATTGGATTTAAGTGTGCGGGCAGATTGTGTCATGTTTGACACACAGTGAGCACTGGTATTTGCTGAGCTTCAAACAGGCTCCAGGCGTTGTTCTAAGTATTTCGCATGAACTTTATCACTTAGTCCTGGTGACGACCCTTTGAGGTGGGCATTATTATGAATGCCTTCATTTTGCACGTGAGCACAGAAAAAGTGAAGTAATTTGCCCAGGGTCACGTGGGGCAGATACAAAGTGTACAATGAGAGTATGCTCCGTCTTTCTTGGCTTCTTACTGAAAGGGGCATAAAGAAACTTCACATTTGCTAGGTTTAGTGTTCCTCTAGCTGTGGTCATTGTATCCTTCTATATCCCCGATCCTCAATAAAAATGGTAGATGGCAACTTCCTAGACGCTTTATTTTTTTTTTTGGGGGGGTGATTTGCACAGTAATTTGCTATGTTAGCAAGTGCCCACGTGATTTCCGGGCCCAGTGAATTTTGAGAACGTCTGACTTGTTTTCCAGCTGTACAGTGTGCAGTCAGAGGTGATGTCACCGGACAGCGGTGAAGTGTGATGGGGTCGGGAGAAAGATCAGCACCTGGTAGGGGAGGTTCACCTGTCTACTCCAAACCTCAGTCCTTCTCATCTGATCTTTTATGTTTTAGAGATTTTCAATATGATTTCATATGAAGGGTCATGCAGATTGGAAAAAAAAAAAAAGATTTGGAAAGTCAGCCTGGTGCAATCTCCTCTCACTCCTTGCTCCCACTTCACAGATGCAGAAGCTGACTCTCAGGTGCTGGAGGGGGTTTTTCAAGATAATCCAGTTGAAAGGGAATGGTGGGACCCGAACCCTTGGCTTCCTAATGTTGGGGTAATGCCTCGTCCACTATACACACTAACTAGTACTAGTTGCTAACTCTCAGAATAATAACACGTCTTAAAAATCAAGATAAGGAATGTGTACATGTATATTTGTAAATTTCCCGGAAAGACCCAATGCAACCAGGACATAAAGGTTTTCCAAGTGGTCAACGTGTGTATGGTCAGCAAGGGGTGGGGCACAGTTTGCTTGAGGAGACACAAGTGTTCTTTTGGAGCCCCGAAGGAATTTGTACTCTGAGGGAATCGTTCTGTGATTTCTGGGTTTGACAGAAGAAAAAAGAATTTGGGAGAAGAAGGAAAAAAGCCAGTATAAAATGGATTTTGAGGATGTAAACGTGGATCAAAACGGGAGTCTCACAGTTTGCAAATGTAGGTGTGAGAAAGAAAAAGAAAATGTGGGGCGCCTGGGTGGCTCAGCTGGGTAAACATCCGACTCTTGATACTGGCTTAGGTCATGATCTCATAGTTTGTGAGATCGAACCCCACGTCGGGCTCCACACTGACAACGCACAGCCTGCTTGGGATTCTCTCTCTTTCTCTCTGACCCTCTCCCCTGCTTGTGCGTGTTCTCTCTCTTTCAAAATAAACATTTTTTTTTTAAAAAATGTGAGCACCATTTTAAATATCAGGTTAGAAGATCTGCTAAGGAGGAAAGTGAGACCTTCAGAAGAAAAAAGCAGTAACCCAAATCCAACTGGATAGTGAGGGTGATAGCCACAACCAAGGACGAAATCTCCTTACTAGTTTGAGAACCTCACTGTGTTGGTAACTAACCTCATAGTGTCGGTGCCTTAGCAGGGGTGCATCAGGAAGTGTATTGCTTTCCTCCCAGGAAGAAAATCTGCTCAGACTCATGCAATCAATCAAGCATGCCTCATTTCTGCCTCTTCACAGGGAGATCAATAAGAGAACCACAATGAATATTGAGGATGGATTTCTAAGGACTTTGCAGAACCCTGAAGGATTTTGAGTTATTCTTCCATTTGGTGCTCCTGGCTTTAAAGAGAAAAGCAGACATGTTACATGAGCAGTTGGCTGTATTGATGGTGTCAAGAAAAGGGTGGGGTTTTCTGGACTATAGCTTAAATTTTCAGACAGATAGCCTCTTGAGAAAGTGTAAAATATTTCTAAAAATTATATGCACGATTGAGTGAAAAAGAATTCAACATGAAATTCTAGAATCTTGCCCAGACGGAACTGCAGAACAAAATACGGAGGTAATCACATACTTGAATATACTTTATAAATTCCAGCCCACCCTATGGAGCCTTTCAATTGTACGAGTAACACTCAGCAACTCTTAAAGAGAGAAAGCAGTAAAGAGAATTAGAGATAATGCGTGTGGAGTAGGATGCTATATGGCAGTTCTAGAGAATAGATACACAGTGAACTTACATTTGTAACACAGGAAGGAAAAGATAATACCACCGTTGTCACTGACATTTTCTTGAACAATGACTGATTTATAGCAAAGGAATTTCCTTGCTAAGTATGGAATCTATAAAACCAGAAGTAGAATCGTGGCAGATAACAACTGGGTGAGATTAAAGGAAAAAAAAAAAAAAGAGCGAGAGAAAGAAGCCATATGATTTTTAAAAACCTATCAGAATTGTATTATTTAACAGAGATTTGAAAAAGATGTTAATAACCGTTTTAACTTCTGTTGTTAATCAAAGGGCCCGGAAAGCATAGGCTATCACTGAGGCTTAGGTGAACAAGTGATCAAAAGGAAGTAAAACTGTTTAGCTCAGACTTTACTTTTCTCTTCGGAATTTTGGCGACGGACTTTTAGTGAGAAAATGAAGAACAGAGAAATTGAAGCCCATGGAAAGGGAATAGATGGTAAAGGAACATGTAAGTGTTTAAAATGAATTTAAGCCAAGCCGAGATCACTGCTTCTTAACCCTAGCTTCATATTGTAATTGCAAGAGAAGTCTTTAGAAATACTTCCAGAGACTCTGATTTAATTGGTATGAGGTGTGGACCCAGGCACGGGAATTTTTTTAGAAACCTCCTTGGGGGATTCTAGTATGCAGCCATCTTTGAGAGCCATTGCCCTGGGTAAATTAATTATACACAAGAATTCATAAACAACTTACAGGTGTTACAGGTGGAGAACAGAAGAGGTGTCAGAGACTGGAGATGTTATTTTTAAAAATGCAGAAAATGTGGACTCTGGAAACTATAGAAAAACAAGCCTGACACTCTTCCTTAATATACTCTGGAAAAAATGTTCTGTGAGCACCTAGGAAAGTGAGTAATGATTACTTGGAATCAGCATGGGCTTCCCAGGGACAAATCATAAGAAACTTATCGTGTGTATGTGTGTGTGTGTGTGTGTGTGTGTGTGTGTGTGTGTGTGTGTATGTATTATATGGGTGAATCGGTGCCTTGATTTCAGCAAGGCATTTGACAACATGCCTTACAATACATTTGCACAGAAGTTTTCCCGGTGCAACCTGCAAAGCTCTAGGTGTCCGTGGAGATACCTCAGGAGTTTCTCAAAAGCACTTGCTATAGAGAAGGCAGAGCAGTTGCTAAAGGAGCCTGGGCCCCTCATTCCACCACCCACTTGAACCAGAGAAACTCTGCTTCTATCCGTTTGGTATTTCATTATTTGGAGGCAGATTTTATGCAAACAAAGCTTTATTGCTAAGAAACAATTTGGACACTACTATTTTAGATGACAAATGCAGACACTAAAGTCATATGTCATAAGGTAATATTCATTCATTAAACAGATATGATGCTGGCTTGTTGGCAAACCGAAGGAGGATCATCATAATCTGCTCTCTTTTCATTAAAAATGCTGCCAAAACATTGAAGGTGGGCTTACAAAAGTGTGCTTGGAATGCAAGTAGGAATCGTAGGTAATCATCTAGATATTAGAATCAAGAAAAAAATAATCTTATCAAGTGAGGACAAAAGACCAAAACCACGAAATGATAATTTTTTAGGGATGTCTTACAAATGTATAACAAAACACTAGAGACTGGGTGACTTAAACAACAGACATTTATTTCTCATAGTTTTGGAGGTTACAAAGTCCAAGGTCAAGGTGCCAGTAGATTTGGTTCTTGGTGTGGGCTGTCGTCCCGTCTTGCAGTCAATTGCCTTCTTGCCACATGGTCACATAGTGTGCTCGGGTGTCTCTCCCTCTTCTAGTAAGTGCACTAATTCTATCATAAGGGCCTCATCCCATGACCTCAACTAAACCTCATTATCTCCCAAGGGCTGGCTCAGTTGGTTAAGCATCTGACTTCGGCTCCGGTCATGATCTCACTGTTCATGGGTTCGAGTCCTGCATCTGGCTCTGTGCTGACAGCTCAGAGCCCAGAGCCTGCTTTGGATTCTGTGTCTCCCTCTCTCTCTACCCAACCCCCCCCCCCCCACCATGGTCTGTCTCTTTCTCTCAAAAATAAATAAAACACTAAAAAAAAAAAAAATGTAAACCTCATTACCTCCCAAAGGCCCTGCCTCCAAATACCATCACATTGGAAATTAGGGCTTCAACATATGGATTTGGGGAGATACAAATTTACCATCCTTAACAAGGCACAAATATAAACATTCTTGGTAGATCATAGAAAAAATATAATTTGCATAAACACAGGACTTCACAGATATTCAGATGTAAAAGTCCTGGAGTTTTAAATGATCATAATCTAAAATGAATAAGAGGAGTGAGGTGGCTACTGAAGAAAGTGAGTACAATATCATTTAATCCAGTTTTTTTTCCATGTTACAACAGCCATAATAATTGTCAGATTATCCTCAGCTCACCCAGCATGCAATTGTAAGAATCCAACTCATCCTCTACATC
The DNA here is from genome assembly GCF_014898765.1 of Herpailurus yagouaroundi. Classification (NCBI taxonomy): domain Eukaryota; kingdom Metazoa; phylum Chordata; class Mammalia; order Carnivora; family Felidae; genus Herpailurus; species Herpailurus yagouaroundi. The sequence continues at coordinate 38,803,039 of NW_024412395.1, forward strand.
TCTGGACTTTCAATTTATTTTTTCCCTAGTTCTGGGATCCCCCAGGGGACACCTTACGTATACTTGCAAAAGTCACTGGCAATAACTCACATTTTCCAGGATTGCTGTCTGGATTAAGGGGGTTAGGTTGTGTGAAAGCATTTAGTAAGCAGTAAAGTTCTATACAAAAAAAAAATAATAATAAGAGTGGTAGAGAGTGGGCAGTCTCTTTGTGCAGGAGATGCTCAGCTGCCCTGCCCTCACAGCACTAAATTGCTCCTTCCCCCAGTGACTGTCCCCTAGCTGCCATCCCTCTCTGGGGATTGCCTTTGAAGAGCCTCACCCAAGGTCACCTTCCTTTCTTGTAGGCAGCCCTCGTCCAATGGCCGCTCTGTATGGGAAGGTGGGAGGAGGGTATAAATGCTTCAATCCTTGGTCCACTTGGGACCATTCTAAGCATCATTTCAGTTCTAGGCCTTTCCTTGGGATTGGCTGAGTCCTCTGTTGTGACTCTAGCACACCTCCTTTCTCCCTCTGCCTCATCCTACTTCCTTCTACCCAAGGTTATTAATCTGAAGAGCATATTCTAATATGCTTTCTTCATGCTAATCATTGTCTCAAACTCTACTTCCTGGGGACCCAGTGACATTTTCCAATGAGATAAAAGGGAAGGCAGCTTTCAGATGTAATTTTCCCTTTCCTTTATCTTTAAGTATTTAGTGCATGTGGATGCAAGAGAATGTAGTAATTCATTGATTCATTTCTCAAATGAACATTCATTTGACATGCATTATTACATCCTCTGGACAAATAGAACACTTGACCCCGAGGGTTAGTTTCAGATCAAGTTGGGAAGAAAGGATCCAGTGAAGACATTCAGATGTCAGTAAAGATCAGCTTCCTGGTAAATTGCAAGTTGCCGATAGTAAGTGCTTGGAAAGCTTAACAGGAGGCAGCAATAATGTGACCTGGAATGTTTTGTGACGTTTTTGCATCAGAGACTCAGAGAGTTTTGGAGTTGGAGATGATGGTAGAAATGTTCTAGTTTTAGAACTCTGTTAAAAATGACACAATTGAGTGCCGGAAAGACCAAGGGACTTTCCCCCAAATCACAACACTAAAGTCATAGCTCAACCTTGAAGAAGGGGGTAAGATTTAGACAACAGATCAGTCACCCTGGGTTTTCATGGTCTTAGACTTCTTTAGGATAGTCACTAACTTTAGAGCTGTCCACACTCTGCAAATTTCTGATCTTCTTTGTCCCAAGATGTCAGCAATTACTGGTGTATGCTCAACATTGTCCACGTAGACATTCTGGGATCTGTGTGTGTTTGACCAAAGCATGGTACCCCAGGAATGGGTCTGAGGGCCCTAGCCCTGCTTTTTATATTCACTGACCATGACTGCCATGTCTGGTGCATCCTGCCCATGAACCTGCCATCTGTCCCTCAGTTTCCAGTTTGTGGGGGCTCAGCTAAAACTGCTCTGAAGCAAAAGTCACAAATCACCTCTTTACATGATCCTGATGTCATTTGAAACATTATATTATAGTTCCTCTCTTCTGCGTTCCTTCCTTCCTTTGATGTAGTGTGATTTAAGTATCTCCAACAGCTCTGTGATATAGTTTACAACAGTAGTATTTCAGACTAACTTTTCATGAGAAACTTAGAAGGTGACTCATAATTATAGCGATCATTCCATTCTAGCTGAGATTCAGAGATATCAGACAAAGGCCATGGAAGAAGACCTGTTTGTCTTCTTATTGACCAAGGGCCCTAGCCAATCTTGTGGAATAGTGTGCAATTGGAAAAGCTGAGAAACTCTGCAGGGCACTTGAGAGACACTCAGCCAGACTTCAGTGATGTATGTTAGAAGCAATCAGAACTTTTTATAACAGTTGGTGATTTGAAGTTGTGGATGACTGTACCGGCTTTGGGCTACAGAGGTTAACTCTTAATGTGGGAAGGTATGTGATCGCTTTAATTGAAAAAGTCATAAGCAGTCATTTATTAATGTATCCTTTACCTTATTTTGCAGTCATGATTTACAACGTGAAACAGCAACTCCACAAAGCTAAAATTAGAGAAAAAAATCTTTTCCTACAACCCTATCATTATAACAAATGCAATTTTGGGGCACCTGGGTGGCTCAGTCGGTTGAGTGTCTATGGCTCAGGTCATGATCTCACAGCCTGTGAGTTCAAGCCTCGCATTGGGCTCTGTGCTGACAGCTCAGAGACTGGAGCCTGCTTTGGATTCTGTGTCTCCCTTTCTCTCTGCCCCTAACCCACTCGCATTCTGTGTCTGTCTCTCTCAAAAACAAATAAACATTAAAAAAAATGATAACAAATGTAATTTTTATGTATCCCTTCTAAGCTTTTTACATATTCAGTTAGACAATAATGGAGAGATGCCATTTTTTCCCTTTACTTGCAAATGTGCATTTTCTATACTTGTTTTCTATTGAGTGGTTAGGGCATGATTAGCTTAATCATTCCCTCAGAATTAATATAATCATTCTCCTGGTTTTGAGAATTGAATTGTTTTTACTTTTCACAATTCTAAACTATACTGTAAATGAACATCCTCATTATGCAACCTTTTCCCCATATTGCATTATGTCTTGAAGAATAATTCTCCAAAGTGGAATTACTGGTTTAAGAACTACAAATGCTGTGATTCTGTTTTTGTTTGTTTCTTTCTTTATTTTTGAGAGAGCGACAGAGAGAGCACGAGTGGCAGAGGGATAGAAAGAGAGAGACACAGAATTCGAAGCAGGCTCCAGGCTCTGAGCTGTCGGCGCAGAGCCCGAGGCGGGGCTTGAACCCATGAATTGTGAGATCATCACCTGAGCCGAAGTTGGACACTTAACTAACTGAACCACCCAGGCGCCCCTCAAATGTTGTGATTCTTAAAATATATTTGGGCTCAGTGAGCTGCATCCATTTACAATTCCACTGAGTATTACTTTATCAGGTAGGAAAATTCTCATTGTAGTTTCATTTGCATTTCCCATTAATCCCACAGAGAATTGAGCACTAGTAAAAGTTCTCCTAGTGAAAGCTCTACAGTCTGTTGAATGTATAAGTCGGGGTGGTGTGAATAGTTTAATAGCGTAGTGAAAGGTTGTAGGGAGGGGTTCGTACAACATCTGTCCAGCGTGGTGCTGGTGCCCTGTGACCCAAGGCAGGAGCACTGCCAGCACTGGGCAACAATGTCCCCAGCATCGAGTGTGGAGACATTGAGGCAATGCCCAAGTCTACTGAGAGACACTTTCAGGTCCAAGTGCAGGAGGCCAAGCTATAGCGTGAGGCCGGTGCACAACCAACTGGTCCACCATGGATATAACCAATTGACGGGGAGACCTTGATAGGCACTGAAACCTAATGTGCACATATGCACACAGTTGGAAGGGGTATGGGAACTTTTGATGGGAGAGGAGGTAAAACATTAGGATGGGAAGAAGCAAAAAATGTGCTTGTTACTATAAATATGACCCACTTTTGTTTTATCATCCCAGGCCAGTTGTGTTTAAGTTAATGTACATTAAAGAAGAAATGCCTCTAGAAATTTTCTATTAAACCTGATGACAATTTTTCTTTAAAACATGTTTCAAATTATAATATTGGGAAGTCATTTCATCTCCAATTTTACATTTAACCAAAATAAGAAATGTGTATTTTTCAAGGGATTTCTCAGCATGTATTGAAAAATCATTTCCTGTATCAAATTAAAATAATGAACACATTGATTTAAAAATATTTATGGAAGGGGCACCTGGCTAGCTCATTCAGTTGAACATTTGACTCTTTATTTCGGCTCAGGTCATGATCTCACAATTTGGGAGATCGAACCTCCTGTCCAGCTTTGGGCTGACAGCACGGAGCCTGCTTGGGATTCTCTCTCTCCCTCTCCCTCTGCCCCTCCCCGGCCCATGCTCTTTCTCTCTTTCAAAATAAATAAATAAACATTAAAAAATCTTTTTTGAAGATTTATTCTGTGTAAGGCATTAAGTGGGTCAGGGAAGAGTAAAGAATAATTCATTTCTACTCTTGGATAATAAAAAATGATCAAGTTGCTGACATGATTGTAATTAGGGAGACAACTCCTTTCATTTTAGAGAGATGAGATACCACATGGGCTCTTTGTTTTTGCATGTACATTTTAGTTATTTAAATAACTGGTTTGAATAAAATTCTTAATTTTCTACCATGCTTATATAGAAAGAGTTATGGTATTAACGACTTTCTGGGGTTTCGGTTCTGTTCAAGTTGCTTGAGTCCTACTTCTTAGGAATACTCGCCAGATAATTTCTACTTTTCATGTGTGCTGATAATGCTGGGCTGGGTATTGATGTCTTCTTGCTTCAATAACTGCCATCCTTATTAAAATTGCCAAGTGGAGTCTAGTCACCAGAAGATGCAGCTATCAAAGCAATTACACCAAAGGAATCACAGCAGAATCTGGACTCAGTTTTAACCAGTTTATTTTTCTAGTCTCTTTTTAATCTGGATGCCTAACTTCCAGAGGCAGTCTCTCCAAGAAAGAGGGTTGAAATCAGGAACGATCCAATATTGAATTAAATGACTTAGATCTCATTTCTAGAATACAGGCCTCCCCAGAATAAGGATCGTAGAGGGCCCCTTCACTCAGATGCTGAAATGTGTTCACCTCAGAGTTTTCTCCTACAGGATATGGAAAGCATCCACATATACCTTTACCTATATTACCTGGTATTAACAACCCCGAGAGCAAATTCAGCTTAATGTTTTAATTTAGATCGTGTAACATAGTTGGCACACGGATATTACTTCTTATGAATTAGTAATTAAAATTTTCTTCTAAAATGTATACTATTGTGACTTTTAATATTCTTCTTTCTGAAGAGAGAAAAATGTAAATCAGATGAGGAGCAGTTACAATGCCATGTTCAGCTACTGGCTGGGAGAGGAATGAAGAGGGAAATGAAAAAAAGATGTACCAAGACTTCTAGTCCTTAGATTTAATTAAAAGCTGCTCTTTTTGTTTGCCTTTTTGGCATGGCTGCAGATTAATATTTTTTTTTCATTTTTCTATAAAATTAAAAATGCCCATTGTTGCTTTTTTTAGTGGATGGAAAAAAGTTTTTTACATCAGTCTCTGAAATAATACCTCAAACCAATAACCAAACCAATAACCAGTCACTTTGAAAAAGAAAAAAAGAAACCTTCAGCAAACTAAAATTAAAATTCCTAAAAAGCTGTCGTTTGACTTATCTTAGTTATTGAGAATATTTCTAGCCACCAATTCTTTCGTCTTACAAATACTCCATTTATTTATTAGCAGGAAAGCTTCAGATAAAGTGAGTAGAGACTTTTATTCTTTTTTTAAAACATTTATTTATTTTCAAGAGACAGACACAGTGCGAGGGGGGAGGTGCAGAGAGAGACGGGGACAGAATCCGAAGCAGGCTCCAGGCTCTGAGCTGTCGTGCAGAGCCCGACGCGGGGCTCGAACCCACCAACAATGAGATCATGATCTGAACTGCAGTCGGACGCTTAACCGACTGAACCAGCCAGGCACCCCTGAGTAGAAACTTTTCTTATGCAAGCCTACAGTTGAAATGCTGGTTTTCTTAACCTTATTTTCATGTCCATTCATTTCTACCCAATATGAAGCTCATTGCACTTTGGTTTGCTCATTATTGTGTTTGTTGCTGCAGTAGCTGTCGAGCTTCCACTCTTAGATATGCACACAATAGGGCCCAGGAACAGGAGACTTAATAAAACAAGTAAGTACTGGCAACATTGGCAACACACAAAATAACATCCTCATGATGTTTAGCTTGTTGAAGTGATGCTAATGGAGGGGATTTTGTTAATACAAATATATTAAAAGAAACACTAAGAGATTATACCATATATCTAGAAGGATTTATAGAGATTACCTAGTTCAAGTCTCTCGTTTTACAAACAAGGACATTGAAGCTCAGACCTCACAGACAATGATAGCTCAACTGGCAGAGGATCCACATTTTACTGCCTTCTAATCTTTTGTTACAGCAAGAGTTACTTGTATAAAGGGGCTAATTTGACCACCATCCATAGACGCAGGCATCACCCTCTGTCATTTCTAGGCATTCTGAACTGGAAAATAAACAACTTCATGTGTCCACCAATTGGCTTGAGTTTAAGGTTTTTTTGTTTTAAAATATAGGACTTCTTATTATTCAGGTACAATGAGACCAACAGTTCAGGGGATGATGGCCACTGCAAAGATAGTTTGTTATAATTCCCTGGGGAGCAGGGCCACTTGGGGGAAGTACCAGGATCCATCAGCAGGCAGGGGGAGCAGGGGGAGAGCATGGGCAAGAGACTTTATCGTGGTTTCTGTGGGAAGGAGTGAGTGAGGCAGGGCAAGCAGGGTTAGGACTGGCTAGTTGGAATAATTTCAGCAGGCTTTGGGGTATAGGGGCTCTCTTGAGTTACCTGGTACCTGGCCCCCACGTGATTAGGACAGGAATATTGATGTGGAATGTAAAAAACTCTATACAGAAGGCGTGGGGAGGATGTGGGCTCCACACTTGTTGGTTTGCATGTGAAAGTCTTGCTTGTAGGCGATTCCTTTGCTATCTCTAGCAATTAACTCACCCTGGGGAGGGCAGTAATTCCCTGGCCAGCAAGGCTGTAGATGCCAAGGTATCAAGAATGCAGAAAATAAGAAAACATGTTTAATACAGTCTCTCTTTTGGGGCACCTGGGTGGCTCAGTTGGTTGAGGGTCCGACTCTTGATTTCAGCTCAGGTCATGATCGCAGGTCCTGTGCTGAGCGTGGAGCCTGTTTAAGATTCTCTCTCTCTCTCTCTCTCTCTCTCTCTCTCTCTCTCCATCTCTGTCCCTCTTCCTTGCTTGTGCTGCCTCTCATAAATAAATGAATGAATGAATAAATAAATTCTCTTATTTTAATGCTTATTTATCTTTGAGAGAGAGAGACAGAGCACGAGCAGGGGAGGGGCAGAGAGAGAGGGAGACACAGAATCGGAAGCAGGCTCCAGGTTCTGAGCTGTCAGCACAGAGCCCAATGTGGGGCTCGAACTCACGACTGTGAAATCATGACCTGAGCCAAAGCCAGACACTCAACCGACGGAGCCACCCAGGAGTCCCAATTCCCTCTTTCAAAGAACATGCATTTTATTCTTTTTGGGGATAGGGCCACCATTTAAGAGAACCAGTTTTGATTATCAACATTATAACTGTCTGTGACAAAGTTTTTAGTTTAGTTTGTTTTTATATAAGCCAGAGTTTCATCATATAATCTTGTCTCTCTTTAGACAAGATAACTAAATATTTCCAGAGTTGCATGTCATTTGAACCGTGGCAATAACTTGAGCTCTCCAAATGAAAAGTGATAATATAAATCTCCAAAATACACATATTTCCGTGACTAGTAATTACATTCTCACCCTTAGGAGGATGAATTTGTTAATTTACTTGAAGAAAAATAGTTCTCTGTGTGGGAAAACCCCTAAGTATACTACATATTACAACAGGTTATATTTAAAAAGTATACTTCTAAGTTCATGTTTTGAAACCCAGAAAAATCTTTGTTTTGGAAACAGTTTCAACAAATGGAAGGTGGGGTCCTGGTTACCCACCTTTACCATATTTAACCCAGATGTAGCTCAACTTTTAATTCAAGGGTCCCAGAATATAATTAGCTAAAATTTTGAGAGTGGGAATGCTTTTAGTGTGGGAGAAAGATGAATGTACTTGTGGAAAATATGCCTCTTTGTGAAACGGGCATCGTTAGGTTTTATACTCTCTTACCACCTCCGCCGCAAGCCCCGACTCACCCTAATGCAAACCCCAACTCAAGCTGATCCACACAGCATGAGCACAACCACATACGTTGTCGTTCTCTCACATCCCTAGGCATCCAGTCCCTCCTGTTCCTCCTCCCCCAGAAATGTGTGCATTCATCTGCACAGTGCTACAAAAACGCATTTTACTTTTCCTTCTAAATCAATACCAGCGTGGTTTAGCACAGCTAGATGCTAGCGGGAAAGCAACCTTCTCAAACTAAACCACATTAGGATATAAAACACTGCTGCTAATCATCTCCTCACGTTCCCAAAGTATTTGAGTTTTAAAAAGAGGATACTTGTGTCCTAGGTGGAACTATAACGGAGGGCAGGAGTGAGGTCTGTATCTTTGGCAATATGACAATGTCAAATGTATATGGGGGTGATAATATTTTTGGCAGAGAGCTATCAGGTGGGCATATCAGCTCAGTGTGCACAGGTCCTCTCCTGAGGTCCCCCTCTTAAAATAACACTGCAGCATTCATTGTTAAAGGTACTGAGAAGTTCTGTAGTAAAGACACCAGTTTAACTATGACTCGGTCAGCTCCCTAATACCATCTGTCTTTCTCACAGTCTCTTCCCTTCTACTAATTCTAAATATACACATGAGCGAGCTCATTGTTTGGACTTGCTTTAAAGAAAGACTGTACAAAATTTCATCAAATGATTCATTAAACTGACAATGATTATTTTCCTCTCTTCTTAATACTCACACTTTACCTTTTGCTGGTGTTTTTATAAACTTCCTGTACTGAAGAAACAACCAAAAACCAAAAACCAAAAAAAAAAAAAAACAAAAAAAAAAAACAAAAAAAACCCCCAAAACCCTCAAAACCAGAAAAAAACAAACAAACCACCTTTGCATTCAGAAACATAAGATTTCTACCTAATTTGAAATTTCTGCCAATAATTTCACCAGATGAATGTGCCAAATACGTGAATATTTTTAGTTCTATGAGCTAAACAGCAGATACAGATCTGTGATTGAAGATAAACAATCTGTCAGCTAAATATTTTAAAATCACAAATATGCTTTCCTCCTAATATACAGCATTAAATCGTTTCTGAAACTCAGGTTGATTTTGTGACTAAAGTCTTTTTTTTTTTTTTCTCCCTCTATGGATAGTTAACTAGTTTGTTTAAAAGGATGTTAACCTTTTCAAGTAGCCACTGCATATTGTGGTGGGAAATGCTGGCTTCTGTGGACATCCTCCTGACGGCTAGTTTACAACAGCCTGTCATTTTGACCTGGGTCTCGGGCGCTTATCATACGTATCTTGGCTCTTGTCAAAGGAATGCATTTTAAAAGGAAGCCATTTATAACTCCAAAACAATATTAATTCCTTCTCCTCATCATTGTCATCCTCTACGTGATGAGTAAAGATCTTAGCGATGCTTCCTTAATTTGACACAGGATCATTCTAAAATCCTAAATCACATCATGGGAACTGGGATTATATTGTATTGAGTCACTTTATACTTTTTTTAAAATATTTGTTTGACAAGATGGGCCATTGATTAAATACTATGGTTCAGTTATTTCTAAAACAATAAGAAAATAAAATAGCCTCTCTTTGCCAGGTCTGTTTAATAAGAGTCATTTAAATTGCAAAAGAGCTGCCCTCAAGAGACTCCTGCCAGTTCTATTTTAACGAGAGCACAAGACAACACTAAAGAAAACTAGGACAAATTTTGAGAAGTTTTGTACAAAATCACAAAAATCAGATGTTGTCTTAGTCGGCTTGGGCTGCTATAACAAAATAGCATAGATTGGGTGGCCCATAAACAAAAATTTATTTCTCACGGTTCTGGTGGCCGGGAAGTCCAAGGTCAAGGCACCAGCATATCAAGTGCCTGGTGAAGGCCTGCTTGCGGGTGCATAGACAGCCATCTTCTCCCTGTGTCCTCGAGTGGCGCATGGCGGAGGGGATGAGGGGCCTCTCTGGGGTCTCTCTTATAAGGGCATTAATCCCATTCAGGAGGGCTCCCCCCTCATGACCTAGTCACCTCTCAAAGGCCCCACCTCTACATACCCTGCCACTGAGAATCAGGTTTCAACATACAAATATTGAGGGACACAGACATCCAGTCTACAGCAAATGCAAAATTAAAAGTTAAATCGAACTGTCAATCTTTTCTGCAAAGCCATCTACAGCTTTTTATTTCATTTAAAAGTAATTTTTTTTAATTAAAAAAAATTTTTTTTTAATGTTTTTACTTATTTTTGAGATGGACACAGAGCATGAGCAGGGGAGAGGTGGAGAGAGAGGGAGACACAGAATCGAGGCAGGCTCCAGGCTCTGAGCTGTCAGCACAGAGCCCGATGTGGGGCTTGAACTCACGACTGTGAGATCATGACCTGAGCTGAAGTCAGACGCCCAACCGACTGAGCCACCCAGGTGCCCCTAAAAGTAATTTTTAAGCTCTTTGTCACTGAGACTAAAAGTGTACTTTACTGGGATCTTTGAATTTAAGAAATTTATAATTTGTTTTTATTTTTACCAAAATTTCACTGTATGTTTGTTTTTCGCTCCACAAATTCTTACCCTGAAAGTGAGAAATTCTTATCTTAAAGTTGATTCTATTATCTGTTCTAGATTATGGGTTGGTAGTTTGACCGGGTCTTTGGGATTTACACCACAAATCTATGATCTTAGGGCTGGAGACAATGTGATAATATGGGCGTTCCCATCATCTTGCTGTACCACACGTTCATTTTATACTCAGTATGTGTAAACAATTTGTGAGTGCAACCATTTTTAGGTGTGCCCTTACCTGCACTTTGGCCTCTTGGACTCAACCTCTATGTAAAAACCGCCTATGCCCAAAGGAGATATGTGGCTGAGGTTAAGAATTCAGGATATGTAGTCCGTGTACCTGGGCTCAAACCCCAATTTTTCAGCAGTCCAGGCATGTGCTGAGGCAGGTTATTTAACCTGTCTGTGTTTGAGATTTTTCATCTGCAAAAATGAAGTAATAATAAGGCAAAGCCTCCTCCACTACTGTAAGTTGAGTCTAAAAATGTAACCCCGTGGGGGGGCACCTGGGTGGCTCAGTCAGTTGAGTGCCACTTGGGTTCAGGTCATGATCTCGCGGTTCGTGAGCACCTCCTGGGGCTGTGCTGACAGCTCAGAGCCTGGAGCCTGCTTCGGATCCTGTGTCTCCCTCTCTCTCTCTGCCCCTTCCCCACTCGTGCTCTGTGTGTGTGTGCGTGTGTCTCTCTCTCAAAAATAAAATAAACATAAAAAAATGAAAAATGTAACCCAGTGAAATGCAAGGGCTCATTTTTTGTGAGATCAAGAACATGAGGAGGAGGGCAGATGCATGAAGAGTTCCTGGAACAGGCAGGATGGGGCCGATTTTTCCTTCAGGCTTACCGCCCTCCTCCGTCTCTTGGTATATGCCCTCTCATTCGCCCATGTCGAGAACACAATCAGACGTGTACCATGGATCTCTGAGGACTGGGCGACTGTTCACAGCCTGTTGAATTAACAGCTTCTCAGAGAAGCAGAAACATATTTTACTACCAGTCTCCTGGTTGCCTTTTGTGTCCTCAAGCATGGCTGCATGAAATAGATTGAATAAGGGGTAACCAAGAGTGGAGGTTTTCTTTTTACACATCATTGACTATTTCCTTCTCTTCCCCCTCTGTCCTTTCAGGGAGAAATGATAGGCCTTGGCGCCTTAATTATTATGTAGATTAGAATAATCTAGCCTGCCCCGGTGCACACCAATTTAAAAACTTCTTTCTTAATTGTCCTATTTCTTTCTTTATCTCTGAAATTATTTTTGTCAAAGTTCAGATCTATTGTAATGGCAGGTCTGTATTGAAAACATCCCAAGTTAACATAAATCCTTAAAATGCTAGTAGCAATCATAATAAAATGAAAACTGTAATTTGATTAACACCCATATCCTGGAATGTAATATATTTAGGATTTCATTTGATATTCCCAATGATCCTCATAGACATTAATGCATTTTAGTGAACAAATTGAGTTTCAAAACATTGCATCAGCATCTCAATTTGCACAAGGATATTTGACCCCATGCTCGCATTCTTCTCGTTACAGACATTGGATGGTGGTGCAGTCATAAATTCTCACCTTCTTGTTTCTTCATGTGAGGCTGATTTGAAGACATCCTTGCAAATCTCTCTCAAAACATTATGACTGGTGTCTTTTGTTTACCTGTTCTCAAGGCTTCCAGATAGAGGTCAACGTGGTCTCAATCCGAGGTAGAGTGATTTTCCAAATGTGATTTCACACACACATTTATAGACTCTTGAAGATTTTGCAAATGTGCTTGGTTGTTTAGCTGCAAGATGGTAACTTGTTGACTCACACTACTGAACAGTCCCTTGAAGCCAAAAGAAGGGCAACGATTTGCTGTGACTGTTTGGACATGTTTTTGCCAAACCAGAAATTTTTTTGGGTCTTGCCTGGTAGGAATCTGATTGGGTTGTAGAATCATCAGAGCTAATCATTGACAAATTTTTCTCTTTTGCAATAAAAATAAAATCCTTCCTCGGGAGACGTTTTATGTAGTCATTCATCGTCGGGCTCCAGTCTTCTCTCCACTCCCCTATTTCCTGCTGTTCAAGCTTTGTGGACAACAAGTGCAGATGAGACGGTACAGCAACATCCGCCTTGGGTGATAATTCTGTGGGATGCACTTGTACTGATGTTGGTAGGAAGAGGAATCCATTTTTCATGATTGAAAATAGCTGTTTTTTCTCTTCATCGAAAATGACAATTGTGCGTCACAGGAAAGTGGGAGCTTGGAATGAAGAAAGTGTCAGGATAAATTTAGCTTTTGTCTTTCTTCCGATCTCAATTTGGATATCGTTTGCAAGACGAGCACTGTTCAACCCTCAGGACCAAGGAGATTGTGAAAGGGGTGGGAAGCAGCCCAGGTGCACTGGGCAGTGAACAATCAGATGCAATTCAATCAACGGCTGTTTTTGTCTATCCTTGCAGGAGGGCTTTTTATTCTCTTTTTTTCCCTGCCCCTATTTTTTTTTTTTTTTTTTGGTCATGCTGTGTGATAAATAATAAGAACAACGGACTGGACACCAAGATTCTGGCCTCTCAGTTCAACCTGATAAATTACTGCTCTAAGCATACCATTTCTTGTCCTCCTGCTGTGTTTTTTTAAACTTCTTTTTGGCAGTTATAATGCATGGAAAGCAAAAATGCAATCTATCTGGGGTCTAACAGAGTATTTAATACATATGTATATGCATATACATACATATGTGTGTAGATACATATATACACATACACACAAAAAATTACTGACATTTGTGCAGGAAATCTGAATACCTAGGGACAGATTCTTTGCACTTTGTAGGATAGATTGAGATCAAATACTTAATCATCAATAAGCTACTGAGTTTGGAGAAAGTTTAGTACAGATAAAGATAGCCTCAATATATGCATTCCAATGCTCTGAATTTCTTTTTAAATTTCTAGTCTTTTCTCAGGAAGGTGAGAAACAGTGGTAATGCTGGCTGCAGAGGGTAAAGAATGATGTGTGTTTGTGTAAGTAATGCTGGGGGTGAGAATGAGCACGCAGTTGAATGATGGGTTGATGGCTGGTGGTTAGCAACTATTAATCTTTTACACGACTTAATATCATAAAATGTGCAGGCTTGTCAGAGACTTGGGAAAAAAATGGGGGTATTACAGTTCTAGCCCATTATCACATCAGTGGTGACTTAAACATAGGGCTACTAGTAAATATTTTAACCATTATATCCGCATGTGTATCCTTCAGAAATCATTGCGATGCTAATACTTCTATACCGTTCTAAAAAGTAGCCGACTTGGTTAATGACTATTCTTTCAGGTTTCCCCAGAATCTCTTTTAAGTGAACAACATCTTCACTTTTAAAAAATGTCTAATTTTTGTTTTTAATGTCTTTCTAAGTTAAGGATGGCATACTATGTTACACATTGCAAATGCACAAAAATGGATCATTTGAATAAAAATAATTATGGTTTCTTCAGTAAGAATCTTCTAGAGATTTAATAATGATTTTCATTTGAAGAGTTCTTTTGATTAGTGTGCATACCCAACAATCTGCTAAGGCAGATAGGATGTTTCATTTTCCAGGGGGAAGCCTGTGGTTTGGGGAAGTGACTAAGGTTCTAGAGTGAGTCAGAGTCAGGACACAAGGCCAGGAACCCACGAATTCCCTCCAGACTTAGCTCCACCCTACAAGTGAACAAAAGGATATTCACCCTTGAATAATGACCTTCCAATTAACTTCAGAAACATCAGTTCATTGAACATTCACAGCTGCTCAGTGAGAGAAATATTATCTCCATTTTACAGATAAAGAAACACGAGCTCAGGAATGAAGTTTCCAGGTTTGTTGGCTTGGAAAGTATTGGCAGGCAAAACTGTGAAGGGTAGTTTCTGACTCCTAGCTTTTGGAATACTATGGCATAATAGAGACTTACCACCTTTCAAAGAAGACTGCTTTACCCCCCTTTGGCTCCTTGTGACAGGATATTATACGATTCATATTTTGGCCCAAGGCATGCGGAAATAAAGGTCAAATTCTGGTCAAGCCATCCAGCTTCTCTACTGAGGAGATTAAAAAGAAGGTAAACTTCCGATTGCTAAGAAGATAATATTACTGAAGCTGGAGTTGGCAGAGAACGTGGGTAAGGGAATGCGGGAAATGGATATTGTAATGAAGTCAAAGTGTGTCGTTGGATGAATGTAGCTACTATTAATGATGTAAGAAAATCGGCATGTGACTTGTGTCAGAAGATTTGAGAAGAAAGTGTCTTTTCTCCTCACTTACTGAGTTGCAGTCTCGTGCATACCTTTCATAGGAGGTAGCTAAATTTATTTTTGTTTCAATTCCATGTATCTTCAGAGTGGTTCGTTCCTAATTTCCTTGCATTTGAAAAAAAAAAATTAAAAGAACCATCTGCTAAAGTTTTAGCTTGTTCATTGGATTTATTCATTCCTTTCCCCTTTTTAGATGGTATTTGAGTAGATAAATAAGACCAAGGAAAATGGAAGATTACAAGTATGCAAACTCGGAATAAACCGGCTTTATGATGAAGTTCATCTTTGGCTTTGAGCTTCTTTACAGCCTGGGCAAAAAGTGACAAGTTCATTGAATTTTAATGGAAATACTTTCCAGAGCTTTCTAAAAGGAACTCTCAGTGCTCTAATGGAAATGATATTCAAAAACATTCTTCCGAGGTACAACCGTATCCCTGACTCTCCTAGCCATCTTTAAATGAAATCGGAGGGCTTAATATTAAAGTATGACTCAATGCAAGCACATCTGGGGGCCTAAGTAAGTGATCAAAACATCTGTTGGTCTGTGATAGTCCAAGGCCAGAATTGGAGGGAGTACCAGTCGAGAGGAGTGTAAGCTAGGATGTCTTTAAGACAACCTTACCTCATGCATCTCAGGCAAGCTTTTGTAAGGAAAAAGCAGAGATGGAGGCCATGCTCTCTAACTATGGACGGGTTGAGAGATACCACTGAGATGCAGTGAGGAAAGAGCCAGAACACAAAGCTCCTGGCCTCGTGACAGCAGGTCTGGGCAGAGAGGTTATCCAGCAGCACAGGCCAGCTGACCCCATGGCCTGCAGCCACAGTTCCAGTTATTGGACCAACTTTCCACATCCCCAGTCCTTGGCTGTCACATTCTGTATCTCTGGCACCCCCGCTCCACCGCTCCACCGCTCCACCAGCTTTTTTGGCCCTTGCTGTCCTTCCCAGCGCTGCCTCTTGGATCACAGACTGAACCAAGAGCCAACTCCTATCTTTCCAGGACCAACTCTCACTTGCACTTGGCTGATTCGATCTTGCCAAGCTTTGTGAAGGGCCAGACAGGACAAAAGTCAGGTCTGGTGCTGGTCTAGCGTATCATCTTGGCCACTGATCAAACTTGTATGCTGTAGAAACCAAACAAGTTATTTAGCCCTGAAGTGCTCTCATAAAAGGCAAGAGGTCCGTCTTCTGGGGAAAATGTCTCGGCAGAACTGACTCATCTTGTGTATACACGGCTGATCCAGATCTCAAATCCATGCCATGGTTCCCTAGCTCAGGGTTGTATTTTCAACTAATCCACCCCAGGCTATTAGCCTTTTGCCGTTTGAAATTCACACTGTCATAAATCCATAGGATGTTAGAGCATCTTCATGGTAATACAGACTAAAGGCTGTTAATATGTACAGAAAGACTGTGATTGAGACATGCTCCCCCAAATGTGCCCAGAGTGCTTAAAAAATAATAATAATAAAGCAAAACTTAATGAGTAACTTGTAAAATTCTTAAGATTTTATGCTCGGCTCTGTAATCTGGATTTCTAGGTTTTCTTTTAAAATTAGGTGTGCCACATTTGGGCTCTCCTTCCCATATTCTGCAAACAGCTTGGAATGTGAATGGCTTTGGCCCTTTTTAGACCAGCCATTCATTCTCTAGTTCTCTCTGCCGATGATCTCCTACTGTCTTCCTGACAAAGGGTCCAAGTGTCAGTTGCTGTTCATCATACCGCCTCCAGTATCAGTTAGCCCGGCCTTCACTTATATCACCTTCCCAGTCCTTGCAACCACTGGGTGTGGGCTACTCACACATCATTTGCCATGTACATGTTACCACTGAGGGATCGAAGGCCCATGAAATGGTCCCAAACTTAGTAGTGAGGATTAGATCTGCTAGGCCCAGCTTTAAGTTCAGGAGTATTTCTTTCTGTTCTCGTTTTTCTTACTTTCCACATCATGTTTTAAAACCAAGGAGTGTAATAATGAACATTATGTGTTAGATAGTTACCTGTTACCTCAAATCAAATGTACTTATATGCCTGATTTTCTTCATAATTGGTTATCTGTAGACAATTTCAGGATTCTTGATATGTGCATTGTTTTCCTTATAACATCATCCTTCAGAATTCTACCTTTCCTTCCCCCTCCCCTCCCCACCATGGATGTTAGAAATTTCCTCCCCAGTTACAACTCTTAGGTGTATTTTTGGCCGGAGGATTTATAAAGTTCCATTGCATATCTTGAACTAATATGTTTTGATGAGATGGAGTTTTATCTCTAAAGTCCATATGATTTTAAAACAAGCCAGACGTTTCCTTTAAAATTCGTAACTTCATTTAAAAAACCCAGGAGAATAGATTTCTTAACATCATTCACACAAAATGTACAGAGCATTACATGTATGGATTCTTTTGCTAGTGTTGCTCAAGTGTCTATTTGTCTATGCCTGCCCTGTGTAGTAGCCTTGAACGTGTCGTTACTCAAAGACAATCTGAAATTTACCTGAAGGGAAGAAGCATGCAATTCAGCATATAGAGTTGAGGTTGGGGATTGAAATGAGGTTTCAAGAAATTCATGGACATGGGGACAAGAGCTTGAGTGCCTCAGGTGAAGAAGACTGTAGGTAGACTTTGAATGACTCCGGTCCATAC
Source organism: Herpailurus yagouaroundi (assembly GCF_014898765.1). Taxonomy (NCBI): domain Eukaryota; kingdom Metazoa; phylum Chordata; class Mammalia; order Carnivora; family Felidae; genus Herpailurus; species Herpailurus yagouaroundi. The sequence continues at coordinate 38,820,308 of NW_024412395.1, forward strand.
TTCCCTTGCCCTCCCTTCCTCTTTTTCTTCTTTCCCCTTCTCTCTCTCTCTCTCTCTCTCTTCTCTCTGTGCCCCTACTTTCTCTCTCTCTCTCTCTCTTTCTCCCATACACACACACACACACACACACACACACACACACATACACGCAGGAACTAAGAAAGAAGGTGCAGACTCCTTCAAATATATAAAGCAAGGGAAGACTCATTCATGAAAAATACTCCATTACCCATTTCTGTATTTTTCTCTTTCATGTTTTTGTTTGCTAAGTAGACACAGCCCTAGCGCCTTCCAAAATGGCCCCAAGCAACAGAGAGAATGTATTTTAAGCTCTTTTTCGTTATGCACTAACTTTTATATTTTGTCTTTTTTTGAAATAGTATTTTTTAAATAGAATACTTAGGAAAGAAGAAATGGTAAAGAAAATTATTATTGGAAAAAAAAAAGCCTGCAAAAATATCTAAATTGTACATTATCTTGCTGGTGCAATCCGAGTCCTGCCGCAGACTTCCCAAAGCATATTGGCTCCAGCTTTCTGGGGGAAGGTGCTCTGGGTGTCTTTTAAAAAGCACACATGCTGCTCCATGTGGTGTGGCAGCTGCTAAGGTAATGATGCATTTTTAGTGAAAAAAAATACCATAAATAAACATACAAAAAATCATATGAAACCCTCTCCAACTAAGCACGAAATTTGGCAGCAAGTTAAGAATGTAAAAAAAAAAAAAAAAAAATCATAACCGATAAGATAATGTACCAGTCCAACCAGCCATTTCCAAATTGTAGTTCTACCTACATTTTTATGCACATATTTATATAACACATATCACTATTATATTTACCTTTCCAATGTGCCCAAGAATTTAATCCATGATTTCCAATGCTAATATATTCCAAGGGTGTGTGGAGGACTGAAGATTAAATGCCTCTACCACTATGTAAAATTAATAATGAATCAACTAATTTTATAATTTACTACTTTTTTTTGTTTCATTAAATTAAATGAAGGCTTCACTCTTTTTTTCCTGATAACTACAAGACATTAAAAAATAAATACATTTTCCTATTTTCTTCTGATGACTAGCTGTTTGTAAGGTATACATTAAAAAGCTCTGAGGTGCTTTATTTGTATGGAGGAGTCTGAATCTCTGTACTGATTCCTCTTTATCTGAAATGACTCAACTAAAGTTGGTAATTGATTCATAAGGGAGTTCAAAACCATACTGAATGTCTATTAGCAAAGGAAAAAGACGAAGAACTTACTGTTTGAATATAAGCACTGAAAAGATCTCACAACTGGCCAGGTACACAAAAATTAATACCACACAAAAGAAAGCACATCTAGATTGAAAGGATCAACACACCAAGTTTAACAAGTAGGACTAGCAAGGTGAAATGACTCAAACAATAAAGTGAATACATTTGAAAGCCATATATCAATCAATTACTTTAACAGAACTTCAGGCGGTAGAACAACTAAATTGACTTCAAAACTGGGTAATCTATACGAGGCCTAAGAGGGTTACTTGGAACTTTGACAACAATTATTTATTTCTGAATCTATCTTGCCATCTTTGTGAAACTGTTTTAGTAAGTACAGTGGCAAATCATCAACTTGGGGAGTTACTAGGAATATTTATCAAGAAGAAGGGTGAACAGATGAATGAAAGAGAAGAAGGTACGTGAACAGGAGGAATGGGTTGGAGAATTAGGAATAAAAAAGAAGAACAAATTCTATTTGGCTTAATTCCAATGGCCTGCCTTCCTTCCTTCCTTCCTTCCTTCCTTCTTTCTTTGTACTTTGATCTTCCCCCTCCTCACCTTCCCATTGGCTATGAGGTGTGCCAGATATAAAGTCTGCAAAAATATACACCCACTAATATTGCATGTGTACATATGGGAATGAATTGCATAGTGAAATGATATAGTGATATATAGTGATAGGATACTTAATTGGCTGGCTGACATGTATTAGAGACACCAACATTTGAGAAAAGTTAATCAAGTTATCCAAAATTTTATAGGCAGAACATTTGGAAAAATATATTTTATATCAGCTTATATGAAAGATTTTGTTTAATGACTTAATATGGTGTTTACTTTGAATTACATTTGGAGGTTCACCATAATCTTTTCAGTGTTAGGGCTTGTGCAAGTCTGAATGTAATCTTATTTTGTGTTTCTTTATGATGCATCCTGAAATAAATATCTCATTTAAATAATACTGGGCTATAATAGTGAAGCTTTTCAGTGTTTCTGGTAACAAGGCAATTGTTACCAGATTGCATAGCTCCTAGATCAGACTTATTGAAAAGGAGTCAAAGTATAGTATGTGTGTGAATTCACATATATGGGCATACACATATATGGAAAAATCTTTTGGGGGACAGTTCTAAAATAGTTCTCTCTGATTTTTTAGGTTTTGACTTTCTCATATTTGACTGTGATTATAACAGGTCGATTAAAGAGAAATAAAACTATGTCCCATATAATAAGATGATATTCCTGTGGTGAAATAAATACTTAGAAATCCTCCCCCGCCCCCAAATTCTCTTTGTAGCTCTGGACTAATTGAGAAACAACAAGAAAGTAATTTTCATTCTGACGATGTGAAGTGGAAAACCCAAACCAAGATCTTGATCATAATGTCTTTAAATATAGTTTTTTCCCCCCTCCCAACTCTAATTTCATTTCATAAGTGTGGATATACTGGAATTTATTCTTTGAAAACTTCATATTGCCTAAGTCTCACCTCCAGAGAATTTAATTAGTCTGAGCGGGACCTGAATATTGGGGTTTTTAAAAAGTTCCACAGGTGATTTTTATGTGCGGCCAGTGTTGAAAACCACTGCGTTGGTTGGAATCTGAGCATCAACCTTGAGGTCAATTACACTCTGACCAGGTTCAATATTAAACAATGGCATGTATGAGTCAAGTCTAAGGTTCATCTTTCTAGTATTTCCCTGTCCCTCAACGATTCTTCACGTTTAATTATTTGTTGTGGTTCAAACTTTAAACTGGAGAAGATCATTAATCATAGATATAATTTAGTGACAGCAGGGTCATGTCCCACTAACTAAGTACACCTTGTTCGCCTCAAAATGCTAATCGCTTCTCTGCAACATTAATGAGGGACAATTGATATTGAGCCTAACAATCGCGTATGGTCTAGTTGCTGTTCTATTGAAATAAAGTACTTTATTAGGTTACGGCAAAATACAGCAAACTATAATTACGCAAGTTCCTGAATTATATAACACCATATTCATGAAACTTTGGCAATAGAGCAACAGGGGAATTTTCCTGATTTTCAAGATTTTCTGGAAAAGTGCTTACAATTATAAGAGCTATTGCCTTGTATCTTTCCTGCAATCAGACATCCCATCCTTAGAAGGGACTGATACTTCAGTTTCCTCTGCTGTCAGCTACGAGGTCATCGAAGGAGAGGACCCTCATTCTTTTTCTCTGGACCTCAGCTGCTGCTTTCCATTCATTCATTTATTCATTTAGCATTGCCAAGTTTGAAAGAAAAGTCCTCACATTCTCAAAGCCAAGTGAAAAGAGTGGAGTAAGTTTGTATTGAATGTCATCATGCTTAAACATAGCTTCTCTAAATCACCATTAGAATTGACAACTTACAAAGAGTACTATTATTGGGATTTTTTCTATATGCAATTACTAAACATGTTCTTGGCACAGGTTTTCGGACTTTCTGGGACACCAGGGTCCTTTTCATTTTTCCTGCTTGCCCTCCTTGTCTCTCTATAGGCACCTGTTTCAACCCTGATAGAAATGATGTCTAATTTTTGCATGATTTACCAAGATTGTTCATGGATAACAAAGATGAGTCCCTTAGTACATTTCAGTTCCAGGAAACATGATTGCCTTTAAGAAGACAGCACAAAATGTATTGATTCAGTTCAGTCTTAAAGATCAATTGATAAATAATAGATGATAAAAATCCACTTGAGAGTAAGTAAAAGGGTCAGGTCATAATTTATTGAGAAATTCCCCATTCCCCAACTGAGATGAACTTGAATCATCTTAATTGTAGAAATAGCTTTCACTTGGCATCTATTATTAGTTGGTGGGCGCGCATGGGGGTTGTGTAATTGTGAAATTGGCTGGTAAAGTAGATTATGAACATTTTATAAGCAGAGACTGCATCCTGTTTATGTATGTATACCCAGTGCCAACTACTGAACCTGGTACACGACAGTAGATATCTAGTAGAATTCTATTAAATTATTTATAATAGAATGAATGAAAGCATGCGCAGTTGAAATGCTTTTATAATAGCTAGAAAAACATGATATTTGCTCTCTAAAATACTCCTTGGCTCAAGTGAGAAAGGACGGTCGTAGGTTTTAAATTTTCTCTAAAGTTCTAATTAACTTCAAAATATCCAAAAAAGGAATGTATTTTTTAACAATTTAAAAATAAATTGGGGAATAAAATAAGTTAGGTTTGGGGAATCTGGGAAGGAGAGAAGTATATGTTTTTAGTACATTTAGTCAGGAAAGAAATGATTGGAATATACAAAAATCTAAGTAGACTATTAAACTGAATTATCCCTCCCTCTTTCTGAGTTGATCGATTCTGTAGGAAAATTTTCAAGAGGAAGAGAAAGGGATGGAGTCAAATATACAGGGGGAGGGAGAGGAGAAGAGCTTTCTGAAGTGTTCTGAATGATGGCTGTGTTTGAAAGGCCCACTTTCAAACGAGACAAGACCATCTTTTTAGCCCCACAGGATGCCACTGTCAGTTGCGATTGAAAACCCGTTTGAAACCAGTGGATCAATCTGGTCTTTTTCAGCTCTGGTTTGAATGAAGCTATTTATTTCTGAGTGTGTTTCATCATCTTCACTGAAGACTAGATGTTGTGGGGGCAGCATTCAGCATCTTTTTTGATGGCCAGAATGTCTTACAGGAAAATGCAGAATCTGTGTTTTGACATCAACTCAGGCTTAACACAAATGCACCGCAAAAAAATCTCCTAAGAAGAGAAACACCATGTTCAAGAGGTTCAGATGGGAGCAGGCACCGTGAGTTTGCAAGACCCGAAGTCTACAAGAATATTTCTTGTTTTCAGGAGGCTGGGAGTCTGTAACCAATTGTCTCTTATGTTGACATGCAATTAAGTAAAAGCTCATCACAAAACAAGTCTGCTTTCCATTCCGTGGTGGATATGACAATAGCACATACGTAAGACCCAACCTAGGGACAGTTTGGGGGAACTATGGAGTTTGTCCTCTATACCTGTGATCCTGGTAGTCTTTGAGATTCTTTCCAGCAGGATGAATTTCATGGTGGCATCTCATTCCATTGTTTTCTTGATTTTAGCTACTTAGGAAAAACTTCTGATTTTTCTCCCTCCAGTGTACAGTTATGAAAACAGAATATTGAAAATGCCATGTTGGTTTATTTATACCAGCCCCTAATAGATCCTAATTTTTTTTTTCTAAAGAATTCTAGGCTTTCTGAATGCACTAGCACATGAGCTATTTAGAAAATGATATAATAAGCAACATTCCCAAAGTAAATCATTTTGGTTTGCTTAATCACTGAAGGAACATGATCTCTTCCCGAGTTCATTAATGGATTGTCTTATACTGAGTCATGTCTGAACTAGGGCATTCATATACAGAAACATAAAGAGAATTGTTTTAGAAGGATAAGTCACAGACTTTGTTCTCAATGAAATGTGAGGCAAATATGATAGTTGGATGTTTTGCCTTTTATATAAGTTTTAGTTTTTTATTGCTGCCATAACAAAGTACTATAAAGTTAGTGGCTTAAAACAACATCCATTTATTATCCCACAGTTTTGTAGTTCACAAGTCTGGGGAAAGATTTCACTGGCTTTCTTTTCTAGGTTTCACAGGCTGAAATCAAGGTGGCAGGACTATGTTCCTTTCTGAAGGTTCTGCAGAAGAATCTGCTTCTTTTTTTTTATTTTAATTTTTTTAATGTTTATTTATTTTTGAGACAGAGAGAGAGCATGAGCAGGGGAGGGACGGATAGAGGGAAACAAAGAATCCAAAGCAGGTTCCAGACTCTGAGCTGTCAGCACAGAGCCCGAAACAGAGCTCGAACTCACGAACCTTGAGATCATGAAATGGGCCGAAGTTGGAAGCCTAACCAACTGAGCCACCCAGGAGCCCCAGAAGAATCTGCTTCTAAGCAGTGACAGGTTTTTGGCAGAATTTGTATCATGTGGTTACAAGTAAGGACTGAGGTCTCTGTTTTCCTAACTGGCTGCTGTCCTGGGATTGTTCTCAGCTTCTAAACGCTGCCTGCATTCTTTATCTCGTGGCCCCCTTTTTCCATGTTTAAACCTAGCAATGACAGGTAGAATCCTCCTCTTGCATTGAATCACTGATCTTGCCCTCTGCACTCTTTTGTCTTCATTTCTACTTTTATTTCTTTAAAAAAAAAATAGCATTTATTTGTTTTTGAGGGGGGGAGAGGGGCAGAGAGAGAGAGGTGAGACAGAGAATCCGAAGCAGGTTCCAGGCTCTGAGCTGTCAGCACAGAGCCTGACTTGGCGATCTAACTCAAACTCACCAAAAGCGACATGACCTGAGCTGAAGTTGGATGCTTAACCCACGGATCCACCCAGCAGCCCGTCCCTGCTTTTAAGGGCTTGTGTTGTTGCATTGGATCCTCCCAGGTAATCTTAGAGAATCTCCTTATTTTCATATCAACTGATAGTAACCTTAATTCCATCTGCAAAGTCCTTTCATAGTAGTACCTAGATTACCTGTGGGAGTGGGGGTGGGGGATGGGATGGGCATCTTGGAGAACTTCCTTAGACTTTTGCCTACTAGAGTATATACATACAAAAAGCAAGAGAGTGATTTTCTGTAACAAAGCCAACCATAGAAATTATGCCAGTACCTTATTCCATTGCCACATACAACTAGAATTCTTCCAACTCTGCTTAAAAGCCAACTTTGGCATCTCACTCGGAAGGAAAGGCAAAGTCCTCATGATGGTCTATAGAGCTGTGCAGGATCTGACCAGCACTGCCTCTCACCTGTGCTCTGCGTCTGTTCTCTCACCCAATACTCTAGTCCAGTCCAGACTCCCAGGACTCCCTGCTGTTGTCCCAGGCTTGGCTGCCACCTCTTGGCTTTGTACTTGCTATAATCTCTCCTTCCCATGTCAATATCACTTTCTCTCTACCCTAACTGAAGTCATGATTCAAATGTGACTTTCTCAGTATGGGTATTCCTGGCCATCCTTCTTACAACTGAAAGCATTGTTCACCCCATACGCTTCCTGTCCCTCTTCCCCACCATTTCCTCCCCTTCCCTCCAGCAGTTATCAACTGCTAATCAGTTAGTTATTTATTTGACAGGCTTTATAAGGCAGGGATTTTCAGCTGTCTTGTTCTCTGGTATATCCCAGTCTTTAGAATAGTATTTGGCATATGGTAAGCACTCAGTAATAATTTGTTAAAATAATGCTGAATTAATTAAAATAATGAGCCAGATTCTCATTCTCTGAATTGCTAATTCTTTATCCAGTGAGAAAGTGTATATCTTTGTGAGTTGCTTAAGTTCATTATCTACTCTGTTCCCTGCCCTATTTTATCAATAAAATAATGAAATAAACTTCTTCACCTCCTCCTATTTCTAAATATTTTCTTCTGTGTATATATTTCCTCTCAGTTTATCATGAATAATTCTTTTTTTATGCTTATTTATTTATTTTTTGAGAGAGAGAGAGCGTGCACAAGCAGGGGAGGGACAGAGAGAGAGAGAGAGAGGGAGACACAGAATCTGAAGCTGGCTTCAGACTCTGATCTGTCAGCTTAGAGCCCGACGCTGGGCTCCAACCCAGGAACCATGAGATCATGACGTAAGATGAAGCTGGATGCCTAACCGACTGAGCCACCCAAGCACCTCAATCATGAATAATTCTTAGCTTCAAGTTGTAGAAAACTTATAAAAGATTTAATAAGTGGCCCCCAAAAGGTAATGGCATATCTGTTTCTATATTCAATGTACTCCAATTGTCACCCATTTCTCTTTCTTTTAATTTAATAATATCAATGTGCTACATTAAATGCACTTTATATACTTAAAAAGAATTTTTTTTTTAACGTTCATTCATTTTTGAGAGACAGAGACAGGGCAGGAGCGAGGAAGGGGCAGAGAGAGGGAGACACAGAATCGGAAACAGGCTTCAGGCTCTGAGCTGTCAGCACAGAGCCCGACGTGGGGCTTGAACTACTGTGAGATCCTGACCTGAGCCCAAGTCGGATGCTCAACCGACTGAGCCACCCAGGCGCCCCTACATACTTTTTATAAAACCTTCCTTGGCATGTAATACATCTGGTCCAATGTGAAGAAAGAAATGTTACAAAGCAATCGATTGCTGCTTTAAGCATTGGCAGTTTAGGCAGTTCGGTGCCTTTCTGTAACTGCGGCACTTTGTTTTGTCCTGGTAACTAGCTGCATGCATTCTGTCTCATTCGTCCTGGGTTTTCTCCCATGATGTCTGCCGGTATGCAGTAACAGTTAAATGTAGATGTTCTCCAGTTTCTGTCTGTCACTGTCTTGTGCTCTCATGCTGACCTCTTGCTTGGCAGCCTTGTGAAGTCCAGTGACGTCAGCTATTCACTCTATACTGTCTTCTTCCAAACCTGTATGTCCAGGCCCACACCATCATGAGCTCCAGATCTGTGCATTAGTGAAAGCACTTCGAACTCCATGTGTCAAAAAGAAGCTCACCTACCCCACTCTGCTCCTATTCCTTTGTTATTCTATCTCTCGTAATCCTACCTCCAGCCTTTCAGTCACCAAATTTAGAAACCATGAAAACGTGTTTGACATCTCCTCTGGGCCCTTTCTTCCCACACATCTGATCACATACAAACCCTCTGGGATTCTGCTGAAATAACTTTTCAATCGATTCCCTTCTTTCCATTGCGATAGCTTCTTTACTAATGCAGGTACTTACCTAGACGACTGCTATACCAGTCTCCTAACCAATCTATTAGCTGCTAGTTTCTACCTCATTCTCTACTTTTCGTATTTGTTCTATAGAATTTTTCCAAAACATAGATCAAAGCATGACAGCACACGGAATTAAAAAGCATCATGAGTTTTAGCATGGCACTCAAGACCTTCCCAATTGGAGCCCAAACTCATTGAAAAACCAAACCCACCCCTCAATCCCAGAAAAGATCCAGAATCTCTGTATCCTCAACTCTGCTGCATGTTTGTTCGTTTCCTTTGCTTCTCTGGTCAATCTGTGTGCACAGAATCTTTGACATCATAGAACATCCACACTACCCCTCATAATCACAGCCAACACCATCAACTTACTTTCCTATCAGCACAGCACAGCTGTGCAATGCGACGGGTTTCTTAAACGACTAAATAGGTACATCCAACGATGTTGGAGGGGTGGAAAAAGCTTTCACTCTCCTTTTGGGATTTGTTAATGGTGACAGCTCAGCTGATCGTGCTTTCTAAGAACAAGGAGAATCCTGATAGAGGGAACCCTCTCCCTCCCGGCAGATCATCACAAGAGGTAATTTGGGACAGCTTTCCTTGCTGGGGATAGTTAGGGTAGAAGGGCTTCTGACCCTGTCACTGCTGCTAATTTTAAGCATCATTCTCTCCCCTTTATGTTCATGACAGCCTAAGTGTCATCACTGTCTCCTGCGCTGAACCGTCTGAACTCACGTTATGATGGGGTTGTTCCTAAGAGGTCATTGTCCCAACCAACATCTTTCATTCAGTTTCTTTTTCTCATCTTCAAGATAAACACTATGGACTGGTTTATTATATACACATTTTTTTATTAATTCAGGTTAAGTCCTTCAAATATACAGATGAGTGTGGCAGCAAAGAGAACAAACAGTCACGCATTCAACTCTAAATAAAATCTGGACATTTTGCCAATATTTGCTTCAGAATTAAAGAAGTGAAACATTACAGATATAGTGGAAGCTCCTTGTATAACCTTATCCAGTCCTTTTTCTCCTTCTTCCCTGAGGTAATCCCTTCCACAGAACTTGGTATTTATTATTTCTAGTCATGTTTTTATTCTATTTCTACTTATGTATGAATCCTAAATAAAAACTTTGCATGTTTTCAAACATGACTCTCTATATATAATTCTGCTTTTTTTTTTACTCAATGTTGTTCTCGGATTTTATTCCTATGAATACATATAGCTCCGGGTTATTCATAGAAATTCAATGTACTATTTCATTGTATGTATTTCATTAGTCATTTTTTAAAATTTATTTTTAAAAATTTTTTAATAATTATTTATTTTTGAGGGAGAGAGAGACAGAGGGTGGGGGGGGGAGGGGCAGAGAGAGAGGGAGACATAGAATCGGAAGCAGGCTCCAGGCTCTAAGCTGTTAGTACAGACCCCGACGTGGGGCTCGAACCCATGAACCATGAGATCATGACCTGAGCCGAGGTTGGATGCTTAACCAACTGAGCCACCCAGGTGCCCCAGTCATTCTTTTTTTTTTTTTTAAGTCAATTGCATAGTTTTAATATTACCAGCTATATTATAATTAATATTTTTGCCTGTGTCTCATTTTGTGCATGTATCAGACTTCCTCTTTGATGTATTTTATAGGAGCAGTTGTTATGTTGCATGATTTGTACAAAATCTAACCACCTAGATCCCAAAAGACAGCACCCCCAAAATGGTGGCCGTGAGTTCTTCACGCTCTACAGTCTCATCACCACTTAAAATTGTCCAACTTCTAAATTGTGGTCAATGAGAACTATATCAACTTTACTGTTGTTTTAAGTATTGTGGTTGAGTTCAGTAGATGGATTGGCCATTTTGGTTTCTTTTCTGTGAATTTCCTGTTCATCTCCTCTCCCTTTGGAAAAAAGTTTTTTTTTCCATTTATTTTTTTTTCATTTTCTAATTTTTTGGATATTAATCTTTTATCAGTTACATGAAAGGTAAATATATTCTCATAGGTTGGGCTTGCCCTTTCATTTTTTTTAATACTACCTTTTCAAGCAGTTTTAAGTTGATAGAAAAATAGCACAGAAAATACAGAGTTCCTATATACCCCATCTCTGCCAGCATAGTTTCTCCTAGTATTAACAGCTTGCTTTATTGTGGCATATTTGTTACGTTTGATGATCCAATATTGATAAATTATTATTGACCAAAATCTGTAGTGTACATCAGGGTTCACTCTCTGTGATGTAAAATTCTATGCATTTCGACAAGTGCATAATCTCACGTGTCTCCCATTGTAGTAGCATACAGAATGGTTTTCCTGCCCTAAAATGCCCTGTGTTTCTCCTCCCTTTATGCCTCCCTTCTTCCTCACCACTGAATCCCTGGCAATCACCGGTCTTTTTACCATCTCCACAGTTTGGCCTTTCCAGAATGTCATATTGCTAGAGTGACACAATATGTTGTCTTGTCAGATTAGCTTTTCCACTTAGCAATATGTTTTTAAGAGTCCTCTGTATTTCTGTGGCTTGGTAGCTCATTTCTTTTTATCACGGAACAATATTCCGTTTTACAAATGTACCATATTTTGTTTATCAATTTAGCCATTAAAGGACATCTTGGTTGCTTCGATTTGGGGCAGTTTTGAATGTGTGTTAGAAATATTGCTGTGTAAACTTTTGTATGGTTCTGAATTTTCAGGCGATTTGGATAAATATCTAGGAGTGCAATCGCTGAATCGTATGGCCCATCTATGGTTAATTTTGTAAGGGCTGCCAAACTATCTTCCAAACGATGAATGAGAGTTCCTGCTGCTCCACTTTGCCCTTCCACATTTGATGTCAGTGTTTTTGGCTTCTGACAGGTGTTTTGCAATAACCTTGTTTCTTATTTTCTGCATTTTATAATGCTTTAGACCTTGAGGCCTTACTGACAGGGAGAGACTTCTCCTCCCAGGACTAGCTAACTCCTAGCCGCAGCAAATAATTGCCTTGTGATCACATCTTTCATATGCAAACCAACCAATCCGAAAGCCATAACCCCGACCATCTTTATAAAACTTTCACATGCCAAATCAATATTCTTCTGACATCATCAACCCAGGGCCCCGGTACCAGACCACTCATGACAGCCTCTACACCCCAAGCCTGCTGAAATCATTCAAACTAACCAATCCTGCGCCTGATTATCTTGCCACACCAGTTTTTTCCTGTGAGAACCATGATAAAGGCTATTGCCCATGCTTTTCTCTGGCCCTCTCTGCCTCGTGCTTGAAAATATGCACCCCCTGTATGGCCCTCTGTAGTGTGCTGTGCCTCCTGTTTCTAGGGATCAGTGAGTATAGAAACTTCTTTCACGGAAGTCATCTCTGTGTCTACTTGTCCTACCATAGCTAATTAAACAAATCCTAGGTACATTTAAAACATATGTAGTGGTGTCTCATTATTGTTTTAATTTGCACTTCCCTGATGATATATAATGTTGAACATATTTCCACATGCTTATTTGCCACCTGTATATTTACTTTGGTGAGTTATCTGTTCGGATATTTCACCCATTTTAAAAACTCAGTTCTTTTCTTATAGGTGAGTTTGAGTTTTTTTGTTTTGTTTTGTTTTGTTTTATATCGTTTGATTATAAGTCCTTTATCAGTTATGTGCTTTGCACAGAATTTTTTCCCAGTCTGTGGCTTATCTTTTCATTTTCTCAACAGAACCTATGGTAGCACAGAAGTTTTTTTTAACTTTAATGAAGTTCAGTTTTTTCTTTCATGCATTGTGTTTTTGGTGTTGTATCTAAAATGTCATTGTCAAACCTGGATTTTCTTTTCCAAATTCTCGACATTTTATAGTTTTGCATTTACATTTAGACTTATGATCCATTTGCGTTAATTTTTATGAGAGGTGTAAGGTCTGTATCTAGATGATGATGATGATGATGATGATGATGATGATGATGATTTTTTTGCACATGGATGTTCAGTTACCCCAGAAAAGACTATCCTTTCTCCATTGAAATGCCTTTGCTCCTCTGTCAAAGATATGTTGGCAGTATCTGTGTGGGTTTACTTCTGGACTCTCTATTTTGTTCCATTAAAATGTTTGTTTATTCTTTCACTAACACCATACTGTCTTGGGCACTGTTGCTTTATAGTAAGTTTTAAAATTGGATAGTGTCAATCCTTCAATTTTTATTTTTCAGAGTTATGTTGGCAATTCTGGCTCTTTTGACTTTCTATGTAAACTTTAGAATTGGCTTTTCAATATCTACAAAATATCTGCATGGGATTTTTATTGTGGTTGCATTTAATCTGTAAATCAAGGTAGGAATAATTAACATTCAATAAATTTGGGTCTTCCTATCCATAAACAGGGAATATGTATTTATTTAGATCCTCTTTGTTTGTTTTTTTTTCCCCCTCAGAGTTTTATAATTTTTCTTATATAGATCTGGTTCATATTCTGTTAGATTTATACATAAGTATTTAATTTGGGGTGGTGCTGATGTAAATGCTGTTATGTTTTGATTCCAAATTCCAATTGTCCATTGCTGGTATATAGGACATATAAGAAATAGTTGCCTTTTGTATATGAACTTTGTATTCTGAAACTTTGCAATAATTGTTTATTAGTTCCAACCATATCAGTTGTTGTTGTTGTTGTTGTTGTTGTTGTTGTTGAATCCTTTGGATTTTCTGCATAGACAATCAAGTCATCTGCAAAAAAAGATGGTTTTCTTTCTCCCATCTCAATTTGTATACCTTTTTTTTTTTTTTTCATTTCTGGACTCTGAATTAGCAAAGATTTCCAGTATGATGTTGAATAGGAATGACTCAGGAAATTGTATCGTGAATTAGTATTGGATTTTGTCAAGTGCTTTTTTGGCATCTGTTGATAATTATCATATGATTTTTCTTCTTTATACTGTTCTTTAGATCACATCAATTGAGTTTTTGAATGTTGAACGAGCCTTGCACACCTGGAATTAATATGACTTGGTCATGGTATCTAGTTCTTTTTACATATTGTTGGATTAAATTTGCCATTATTTAATGTTTATTTATTTATTTTGAGAGAGAGAGAGAGGGAGAGAGAGCATGAGTGTGGGAGAGGCAGAGAGAGAGAGGGGGAGAGAGAATCTCAACAGGCTCAGTGCTGTCAGCACAGAGCCTGATGCAGGGTTCAATCTCATGACTATGAGATCATGATCTGAGCCAAAATCAAGAGTCCAATGCTTAACTGACTGAGCCACCCAGACACCTCTGCTCTTTTTTTTTTTTTTTTTAAGAATTTCTGCATATACGTGCACGATGTCATGAGAGACATTGGTCTGTAATTTTGCTTCTTTTTATTGTATTTTAATATTAGAGTAATTCAGGCCTCATAAAATGAGTTAGGGGTGTTTTCTCTGCTTTGTTTTCTGGAAGAGTTTGTAGAGAATTGGTATTGTTTCTTCTTTAAATGATTGAATTCACCAGTGAAACCATCTGGGCCTGGTGCCTTCTGTTTTGGAATATTATTAATTGTTGCTTCAACTTCTTTAATAGATACAGGTATATTCAGAATATTTATTTATCTTTGTATGAGTTTTTGTAGACTTTGTCTTTCATGGAATTTGTCCATTTCATTTAAGCTATTAAATTTGTGAGACATAGACTTGTTCATAATATTCTTTATCATCCTTTTTAACGTCCTTGGAATCAGTGGTGATGGCTCCTTTTTCATTTGTGATATTAGCAATTTGTGTTTCCTCTCTTTGTAACCTTGTTTCATGTGGCTAGAAATTTACCAATGCTATTGATTTGAACGTAAGTATTTAATTTTCAAACCTTTTCAGTAGGAGTGTATTGGTAAGTATATTGGCTTTTATCATTCAATTAAAATTACTTCTTAATATCCTGTGACATAAAAACTAAATTGTAAAGATAACTAGATCCTACACACCTTCCATAAAATAGTATGGGAAAGGGTGAAGGGAAGGAGAGGAAACATTTATATACATACAAATACTTTTATAAGAAGCTATTACTATTCTCATTTTTCAACTAGTCATGAGGCCTTAAATAGTATTTCAGACTTCATTTCTCCTTTTCATGTTTTCCTTGTTTTCATTCACTGCTTCAGCCGGTTTGTATTCTTTACCTGATGATTTTACTTAGCTATTCATTCTTAAAATTGTCTTTGCCATTAGAGGTTTCAGCACTATTTAATTGAAGTAAACATCCATTAATTTCCTTCCTTGCTATGAAAGTATAAATAGATACCTCGAAGCTTTGTGTGGCAGCTACTAGATATTTCCTTGATAATCCCAATCAATCTTCCCATCCCTAGTGATTTTAAAATGTCTGCAAATTCTTCCTTTAGCAAATATAATTCTTTGCTCCTTGAATATGGGCTGGCTTTAGTGACTCACTTTTATGAATATAATGTTGCAGAAATGACAGAGATCAAAGAAGGTGACACTTCTTCCATCTGAATTTCAGCCCTCAGTTTTTGAGGCACATTAACTGAAGCTGACTAGAACAGAGACAGATGTCCCAGCTAAGCTCTGCCCAAATTTCAGATTTGTAAACAAAACAAATATTGTCATTTTATATCACTGTATTTTGAGATGGTTTATTACTCAGTAATAGAAGACATGTTTTCGTACTTGGAAGTAGGTTGTTGTCATAACATAAACTTAAAATATGTTGCAGTGACCGTGGAATTGGGTTATAAATGGTATCTGGAGGGGTCAGGAGGATAATGTTAGTGAAAGCTTAAACCCCTTGAAGGGATTGTTAGCAGAAAACTGATGACCCATGGAAGGGCTATGGGTGAGGCTTAGCAGAAAGTGAGGAAAATATTATTGTAAGCCAGGAAAAATGAGGCTCCTGCTTTGTGGTGGTGGAAAGTTTAGCAATATTTTTGCCTGCAGGAATATGGAAAATAGAAAATATACTCAATGAAGTGGATGATCTAGCTAAGGATAATTTTAAGCACAGTATTGAAGGTATTTCCTGTTTTTTTTTTTTCTAGCCGCTTACAGTAAAATATTAGAAGAAAGAGAGATTAGCCAAAGGAAGAAATGTTAAGGATCCAAAATGTACTTTATTTAAAAAATAAAAACAAGCTGTTTTTTATTCTCAGTCTTTCCAGATGGCAAACAATGCTAAATGAAAAGAAATAGCTTCTGGGTAGATATGAAATATAAGTTCCTGTCAGGAATATAGTCTAAAGATTAAGCATAGGGCAGAAGTTTAAAACCCTTCGATAGAACCTGAAAACGATTTAATTTGGTACCTCAAACAGACCAACGTCTCTATAATAATAGAGGCGTAACAACATGGAAAGGCTACATACAGCTCTTCCAATTCCAGACCCATCCGATGTACCAGCCTGCAACCAGCTTCCACCACCAGCCATATAAGTGATTGAGCTCTGAGTTGATTCCAGCCCAGGCTTTGAACCATCTTAGCGGACTCCGCAGAGCAGAGGTAATGTTTCCCTAAACCTGCCCAGTTGAAGATTTTTGGGCAAACTAGATGTTATTATGTCTTGAAGTCCCTGATTTGGGAGTAGCTTGCTACATAGTGATACACAGTCAGAGCACCAGGAAGTATAGCAGTCCTGTGCTTTGCTTGTTGATTCCCTGGCATGACATGCCTCAGCGTTCAGTTCAACGGAGGAATTATTACTCAAGATTACGATTATTATTATTATTATGCATTCTGGTGGAAACATTCTTTGTTGGTAACTGTGACTTCTAAACTAGCAGCAGCAAAGGTGTAGAGATGTGAAGCGACTTGCTTTCTAGTGGACTATTTAGGGTTATCAGTGCTATTTCTATTTCTGTCCCTTGGTTATTGGTCTCATGCATGCTGGTAATGTGAGAAATGGCAACTTTTTGTGGCACAGAACATGAAGTGCCTCTTGTGGGACCCAGTTTGCCAGATTTAGCAAATAATAATATAGGATTCCAAGTTTCATCCGAATTTCACATAAGCAAAGAATATGTTTTTAGTATAAGGATGTTTCATGCAACATTTGGGTTATACTATACTAAAATAATTTATTCATGACCTGATATTCAAATTTAACTGAGTGTCCTGTATTTTATCTCAAAATCCTATGTAGAATAAACAAATTTCTTTATTCAGCCTAACTTCACAAAACGTTACCCCCAGCTGGCTATTCCACCATTCTATAAAGCCAACTGCTCTGGACAATGAGGTACATGCTAAATTTAGTGAAATCTATCAATATATCCTCGTTACCTCACTTCTTTTACTGTAAGATTATTCATCAAAATAATATTGTAAAATACATTTGGCAGAGAATAAGACATTCTTTGAGTAGATGGATGGAGACAAGCTCAGAAGAATTCTGAATAGTTAACAAAAATCTTTATTTGGGAATGTTTATTCCAAGAAAGGTAACTAACTTCCTTTTGAGAATCACTCTTGTCCAATATGGTAAGTCTGCCTCTAGCCTGGGTGATCTCCCTGGGCTATGGCTCCATATCAGCAGCTCAAACAGGACCCACAAAGTATAAGTAAATTGAAAGAGGAAATGGCTCAGACTCATTGTGTCTACTTATGCTGCACTGTCTTCTCTTCTTCAAATAAATCCTATGCCCTAATGGGTGTTTTTCTACAAAGTGTTCACTGAAGAAAAAAAAAATTTAGCCTACTTTAAAGATGCTGAATGGGCGCCTGGGTGGCTCAGCCGGTTAAGCATCTGACTTCGGCTCAGCTAATGATCTCATGGTTTGTGAGTTTGAGCCCCGAGTTGGGTTCTGTGGTGTCAGTTCAGAGCCTGGAGCCTGCTTTGGATTCCGTGTCTCCCTCTCTCTCTGCCCTTCCCCCACTCACGCTCTCTCTCTCTGTCTCTCAAACTATGAATAAATGTTAAAAAATAAAAATAAAAAAAAAGATACTGCTGTCCATTGTGGACTATGGTGACCTCACGGCCCCACAGAGGATTGCTCTGAAGGACAGTGGGGAAGGCAGGCAGAGACTCTCAGGTCCAGAGTTAGAAGCAGTTCTTCTGGCTGTCCTATTTTTCTGGAGGAATACATGGTCAAGAGGTATGGATCTACGCTGTTTAGGAAACAGTAGGTAACGATCTGTAGTTGTATGTATATAGGGTCAGGGACCTCAACTGAACACGACCGTAGATGGGGAAGTTATTGTCAAGATGGCGTGAGGAAGAAGTATGTGGATGTCTCTATGAGTAAGGCTTTTAATGATTAGGTAGAGACTTGTTTTGTATATCTTATTTACCTCTGCCATATGACCCCTCAGTGCTTACTTGAATAAAGATAAATAAAATAGCAAAAATGTGGGGATAAGGGGTTATGAATGTTGTCGTAGCTAGAGTAGGTTCGGCAGTGTTAGCAAACAGACCCTCAAATTTACAATGGCCCAAACATAATGAAGATGTACTTGTCATACTCATCACCACCCAAGGCACATTTTTTTTTGGTAGGTAAGTGGCTCAGTCCCATAAAAGACTTCCATGTTTACTGGAATGTATGCTAACTTTTTCTAGTGAATATGTAAAAGAATATGGTCAGGGCAGTCTATTTAAACAGCAACAGAATGCTATAGTTACCAAGCAAATAGAGAGAGAATCAAATGTTGCCTAGAGTCCTACAAAATTTTTATTCAGTAGTAGCGACACTCTGGAAATTACTTCTGATGTTTTGAAATTTTTAATCTTTTCAAATATCCCATTAGTATAGTATTGGAAAGTATTTCTAGAACACCGAGAGACCCTGAAACCATTCATAGACATTGGTAGAATGATTTGTTAACACACCCATCTTATCGGCTAGACTGTGCATTCCCCTAGGACAAAGACCATTTTATTTGTCTTTGATTATCATTCTTCAGATAGTGCCCTGTGGAGTGAAGGTTCAATGAAATTAAGTGCATTCACCCCAAAGAAATGATGTATTCCTTTTAGAGAATGTATGTAAATGGACTCAATGACAAAGCATCAGACTGAGAAGATTCGAGCTAATATTGAAAACAGAATCTTGAAGTCTTGACTTTTGTGTCCTCAACACCTGCCACAAAAGCAGTGTTGTGTTTGTTTCTTAGCTGAGTTAAATCTGGTCAGGGTATAGGAGATTTTGCTTCCTGATGGATATCTAGTTCACGATAGAAAAGCACCCCGTGTCCAGGTGGGGTGGATGAAGAGTAACATGAAAAACAAAGAAAATAAAATCTACTTGGTACAACTGTCTTTTTATAAGATGCGGAAAAAGTGCTTTAAACCACACTGTATTAGGAAACTGCTAAAAAAATGGAAAGAAAAAAGAGCTTACCATATGCATTAGGCAAATTCAATTTGCACATAAATTAGAAACTTGAGTAGCAACAATTTGAAGAGTGGGAAAGAAAAGCTACTGTATCAGCAGGTTTACAATCTAGGCAGTTTGGTATCTTGACTGAGTTATAAATAATGAAACCTCAATCTGTTCTTGAAATATATTTTATGAATAGTTTAGAATTTTTAGAGCACGCGTCATAGGTTCAGAAATAAAGTCTAATTAACTAAAGGGGAATGTACTAGCACAAAAACATTCTGACTTCATAAAAAAATTCTTCGATGTGCTGATTAAAATGGGTCATGCTCACACCTACAAAATACTGCTAATTTTTAAAGGTGTATTTAGCTTCAGGTTACAGGCTTGTCATGAACTACGCATGCCATTCTGAGAGAGGCTTTTCTTTTATGGCTTTCATATGACGTGGTCAATATTTTCTTAGTTCCTGTTTATTTGTCAGAAGTACAGACAGACAAATTTTACACTTTTCAGAAACAGATTCTAATCTCTTCTTTGATGTTATTTCTGAGAGAAATCCTGTATAAAGTGTGACTTAAAAATCCCTGACATTTAAAATTCTGATAGAGAGGGCCGCATGGGGATCAAGCCACCGCTGGGCTAAGTGACTTACTATTGTTCTAGAGAAGTAGTAGATAGCGTGAGTCACATTTCTGTTTTCAGTTATCTTGCATTGAGAGAATTGCAACTTCCTATGCTGAAGAAAATGCTAGAAGAGAATTATGATGATTTATGCCTGAGGCGACATGGAGACTCTGGCTACGGGAGATACTGCTGGCTGTTCACCAAAATCTTTTGTTCTTCTTCCTAAACACATGGCTAGACTATATTTCCCGGCCTTTCTTGCAGTTAGATGTGGGCATTTGTCTTCATCTAACCAATGGAATGTGAGTGGCATCTCCAAGTAAGACACCTAAAAACTCCCTTGTGGGCCCTGTTTTCTTTCCCCTTCTGCCTGCTCAGTGTAGATGACGAGACTGTAGGAGATAGGGGTGCCACAAGATGGAAAGATTATTCTAAGTGAATCACCATCTGGAGGACAATTCTCAGTTGGTAAAGGGTATGTATTTCTTGGGCTCTAAGGGAATGAAAAATAAATTTCCGTTGTGTTTGAGTATGTATATAGTGTTTGAACATATATTATTAATAATATATATTAATATGTGAGGGGCGCCTGGGTGGCTCAGTGGGTTAAGCATCCAGCTCTTGATTTTGGCTCAGTTCATGATCTCAGGGTTCACAGGTTCGAGCCCCGAGTCACGCTCTGCACTGACAGTGCAGAGCCTGTTTGGAATTCTCTCTCCCTCTCCCTCTTCTTCTGCCCCTCCCCCTCTCCCACTTGGGCGCATACTCGCTCTCTTTCTCAAAACAAATAAGTAAATTAAAAAAAATAATAATATACATACGTGTTACATATGTATGTATATTTATACTATTTTTAGTAAGAGCCTATCCTAATATACCTAGTTACAATAATTTTCTCATGTCTTAATTCATTGGTGGATAGGGAGTAAAAATAGACTGGAAAAAAACCCACCCTTACAGGCTGGGTGACACCATGTCCTTGCTTGTAAAGCAAACTCTGCAGGTTTAACTGGGGGTTCTTTACTAAACGCGTAACAAGGGCAAACGTGAGCTTTGGTCAGGTAGCGGATGCCGTTCGGGGCACTGGGAGGTTGTGATGTGCCCTGGGACACACTGTGACTTAGTACCAATGGTATCTAGATTCCTAGGTTCCAGTGGTCTATTTTATGTCCTAGGAGTTCCAGGTTTTTAAAGCTTTGGCTCCGTCATACTGTAATGTAAAAACCCATTCCAAAAGCAACAAGGAGAACAGTTTCTCTTCTGTAGAAAACTCTTACACATCTCCATTTGTAGGCAATGTTTTTGTTTCAGTGTATTTTTTTTGTTGCTGTCACTGATATGCTAATGATATGCTATTGCTACCTGGAACGCATTCAGCCACACACCAGCGATTTCATTTTTGTGCAGAGAAGCAAAAACCTGAGACTTTAGCAATGATTCCAGTCTCTTGCTCAGTGAAGAAAGGCCGGGAGGCACAGATTTAGATACGCATATCCAAAAAAAAAAAGAAAAAAAAAAAAAAGAAAAAAAAAGAAAAGAAAAAAAAAGGAGAAGGAAAGAATGGTGATAATCTTATTAACCTTGCGTTTTTCATCTCCTTTGAGTCTTTGTGTTGCAGAGTGAGAATTCTGGCAGGTGGTGGCCAAACTTTAATTCTGTTGATTTCCTACCACCCCAGTACCCTTTAAGGAAATTAAAGACAGACACTGCCGATATGGATACAAATAAGAAACTGAAATTTCACACACAAAAAAATGTTTAAAAGAGTGTGCTGTTAACCAAAATGAAAAATTATTCTGTATTGCTATTAATACTTGTTAAAGAGTTAAAATGCGTGACCATGTGACAGACATATATGTGTGTGTGCATATATGGTTGTGTGTGTGTGTGTGTGTGTGTGTGTGTGTGTGTGCGTACGGGATTCCCCTGCTTTCTGAAATTTCACACTACACTATTTTACTTTTAGGGAAGACCTACATCAGTAACTGCTAACCAAAAGAATCCCAAAAAGTATTCTTGCTTTTAGGAAAAATTCCATTACTATTCTAATGTAGGTCTACTATAGAAGCAAAGTGGCTAATGCCTGCATCCTTCATCCTTTAACATTTAATTTCTAAAATAATCCTCAGAGGGGCGCCTGGGTGGCTCAGGTCATGATCTCACGGTTCATGGGTTTTGAGCCCCACATTGGGCTCTGTGCTGAACGCTTGCCCAGAGCCTAGAGCCTCCTTCAGATTCTGTGTCTCCTTCCCTCTCTGCCCCTCCTCCACTTGCATTCTGTCTCTCAAAAATAAATAAATATAAAAAATAAATAAATAAAATAAAATAACCCTCATAGGAAATTCCATATTTTGGAAGAATAAGACACTGCACATATTCGTGTGTTCCACTAATCATCCCTCAAGAAGCAGTTGAAAATATTTTCATGTCAATCTGAGAGACATTTCATGAGGGGCGCCTCGGTGGCTCAGTCGGTTAAGCTTCCGGCCCTTTTTAAAATTTTTCTTTTTTAATGTTTATTTACTTTTTGAGAGAGAGACAGAGTGAGAGCAGAGGAGGGGCAGAGAGAGGGAGACACCAAATCTGAAAACAGGCTCTAGGCTCTGAGCTGTCAGCACAGAGCCCGATGCAAGGCACACACTTACGAATCATGAGATCATGACCTAAGCCAAAGTCGGGTGCTTAATCAACTGAGCCACCAAGGCGCCCCTAAATTTCCCACTATTGATTTCGGCTCAGGTCATGATCTCACAGTCTGTGGGTTTGAGCTCTGTGCTGAAGGCATGGAGACTGCTTCGGATTCTCTGTCTTCCTCTCTCTCTACCCCTCCCCTCTTTTACAATAAATATGTAACCTTAAAAAAAAAAAAAAAAAAAAAGACGTTGCCTGAAAGCCAACTATATGCCTCAAAGACACTGTGCTAACTGGTGGAGAAACAAGTGTGAATAAGACATACAGCATGTCTTCAACCCGTAGAGAGGCTCTCTTTGATTAATCACAAGTGAATGTTAATTGCATTCTACCTTATGGAGGACAAGTGATAGCTTTCCTGTGATTTTCCTGGCACATCTGTAAACTAAATACTGCTATTCATACAACTATCGGGAAGTTGTATAAACCACGTTTTGGGAATTAGAAAGTTGGGTTCGGATTCCTGGTGTCAACACATATAGCTCTATGTTGGGCGAGTTCCGAGCAGGCATGTTAATTTTACTTGTCTCGGGTTCCTCATCTGCAAATGTATATAATACATGAAACTAACATACATAAGTGACTTGGCAAGCACTGGATACATGGAAAGTGATTGTAAACAGTAGTGCTAGAGGAAGGAGGAATCCTATCCACAAACAACGTTGGAGCATTGGGCAAATAGCGGAAAAAATTACTTCAGTTTTAGTACAAGTTGTACATGTTGCATTTTCAACACATGTAATTTCATTTACTCTTCACAGATCTCCTTTTGGGGTCAAAGAACTCAGCCCTTCCAGAGAGGAAGCTGAGTTTCAGAGTGGTTGAGGTTTACCCAAGATCATCCAATCAATAAATGGCAGCAGGCACGGAGATTTTGACCCAAATGTGTGTGATCCCACCACACCCCAGAGCCCTACTGAAAAGTTAAATTGTTAAGCAATGGCAAAGGTTATCAGGAGTGAAAACACACAAATCAGGCTGAAAACAAGAAAAGACAGATATCAATGAACCATCCAAGTTAAGACGGAAACTGCATCTTTAAAGTCAGTTTCTTTAAAGGTCAGTTTCCACTTAAGGACCATATTACGTATATTCCCCGGCAAGCAGAGCTGAAGACCTAGAGACTCTCTGAAAGTGTGTGCGCCGTCCAACCTATACCATCGTGTGTGTGGTCCTCAGTAGAGCTTTCCTCTAGTCTTTGACACGACACAGCTCTTCGATGCAGATAGCGTATGCTGCTAT
The DNA here is from genome assembly GCF_014898765.1 of Herpailurus yagouaroundi. Classification (NCBI taxonomy): domain Eukaryota; kingdom Metazoa; phylum Chordata; class Mammalia; order Carnivora; family Felidae; genus Herpailurus; species Herpailurus yagouaroundi. Next base: position 38,844,113 of record NW_024412395.1, read on the forward strand.
TCATGGGTGCTATTTGCATGTAAGTATCCGACCACATGGTGACTGGGGGTTAATAATCCCACTACTTACAGTTTGCAAGTGTATTGCTTTGCGAGACTTTGAGTGGATGAGGGCATAGTTGTGGGTGGGGACCATGGCTGGGAATATGCCTTGGGGGAAAATGGCTTCTTTTGGGTGATCTACAAGCAGCTTTGCCATATGATCAGAAAGCCTTCTTTCCCTTCTTATCTTTCTATTGTCCCTGAATTAAAATATTCCCCTTAACTGGTCACCAGTCTGTTCCCCAACACCAACCCCTCACACCATTTCACTCAGGACTGAGAAAACTCCACTCACCCGCTCGATGAAAGAAAGGGTTTCTGCATTTAATGAAGAGGGTCAATTATTCTTTAGGAGATGGTTTTCAGATTGAGGAAGGGACCTAACACTCAAATAATTAAGAAATGGTGTTAGTTGAATGGAGCATGATGTTTTAGGTTTTTACTCCCTGAGATTTTAGTAATATTTAAAGTCCTTTGGAATATTTTATAGGAAAACAAATTTACTGCTTACTGCCTGCATTCACTGAAATTGCGAAAAACAAAGACAAGAGTATATAACAATTGTCTAAAAGGGATTATTAGATCTTTTCTAAAGGATATTTGGGAATCCCTAAACTGTGAAAGTGGTCCTTATGTTTCATAAGGCAGCCACTCACTAGTTATTTACCTCAAGCTAGAGATTTCTTAAAATTCCTTGTAAAATTGGACAGGTGCAAGTTGAGACAAGTGGCATTTAGCAATTTGACTGTGGAGCACATTTCCAAGACTAAAACTGATGGCAAATGTGTATACGTGATGTTTTAGAGAGTGCTATCCAACTGAGCTTTTCGGGATGAAGCAAATGTTTTCTACCTACACCATCCAACATGGCGGCCACTAGCCTCATGTGGCTGGCGTGATTTTAATTAAACTTAATTCAAATATTCAGCTTTTGGCTACTGTGTTGGATACTGCAGCCCGAGACTACTGGTGCTATTTTATCATTGCTTTTCAGTGATTTAAGGAGATTAATACGGTTGAGGGAACAGGGCTTTAAACTCTAGGAGACGATGCTAGCAGCCATTTTACCCTGCAGTTAGTGGCACCTACTCTGTGGATTTCCTTTTAGATCGAGACTTATTAATAATTCTGTAGTAGGCCAAGAAACCGTTCTTTGTTTAAATATGGCCATTTAAGAAAATTGTTGCTACATTTTCTAGCTGACTTAAATACTTTAACCTATCATTCATTTTTTTTTTTTCAGGGATAAATTTGTTTTCAGATATATCCAATGATGGGGAGTCATGCCTCATGGGTCTGACAGGTTTCACATGAGAGCATGTTGACATATTTATTGGCTACCAATGGGTATAATAAAATGGGCAAAATGAACAGAGGATAAGGTAGTTCATGTAGCATGTAGTCCCATTATTTTGCAATATAAAAAACCCTCATCTTATTGCGGATCAAAGAGCATTTCACAAATTCCCCAAACAAACATAAATAAGAAAAGAACCATAAAACTACGTAACTCCATGAAATAATGTTCAGCAGCATTGGGAAATGTAATGGTTCAGCATTAAGTCATTAGATTGAACAGAATCAGTGCATGAAGAAGTCAAAAGTTTTAAGAACCCAATCGTCTGCCTGTATTTGTAATTCTTTTTCATCCCTACACGGAGAGACCTGTCTGCCCAAGAAGCAGCAAACTGTACATATTCTGGAGACACCAAAGGCTGTACTTGAGAAATGTGCCAGTCCCACTGCTCTGAGAAAATTCCTGCCTCGCAGGAGATTTGGATCTGAATTGCCTGAATCACTGTTAACAATCTGAGATGAATAGAAGAAGAAAAATCAAGGAAACAAATTTCTTGGGAATGGAGTAATCCACACACAGATGTGGACCCATATCCAGCAAAGAATTCAACAATGACAACAACAGCAACACACACACACACACACACACACACACACACAGAGGAGTATTAAATTGAGAAAAATAGTTTCTTAGACTTCTCATAACAATTGAATTTGATGGTATAATCAAAAGAATAAAGGAGACAATTATTTCTCACATTTTGACAGAAATTTATTAGTTGATTTCCCCCAATAAGACTTTTCTTTTTTGTCTTTAAAAAAAAATTTTAATATTGATTTATTTTTGAGAGAGAGAAAGAGACAGAGCATGAGTGGGGCAGGAGCAGGGAGAGAGGGAGACACAGAATCCAAAGCAGGGTCCTGACTCTGAGCTGTCAGCACAGAGCCTGATGCGGGGCTCAAACCCACGAACTGTGAGATCATGACCTGAGCTGAAGTCGGACACTTACCAACTGAGCCACCCAGGCACCACACCTGCCCCCGCCCCCTGCCATAAGACTTTTCTAAAACCTTTTTTAAAAGGTACTTGGGAATAAATCATAAATAGGTGGAATTAATTAAAGCATGTTATATGAGGGGCGCCTGGGTGGCTCAGTCGGTTGAGCGGCCGACTTCGGCTCAGGTCATGATCTTACAGTCTGTGAGTTCGAGCCCCGCGTCGGGCTCTATGCTGACAGCTCAGAGCCTGGAGCCTGTTTTGGATTCTGTGTCTCCCTCTCTCTCTGACCTTCCCCCGTTCATGCTCTGTCTCTCTCTGTCTCAAAAATAAATAAACGTTAAAAAAAAATAAAAAAAAGCATGTTATATGAAATACAAAATGGAAAGAAATATCTGAATAATTCAGTTCATGAGCAGTTTTTTCTGCAATTTCTACATAGTCACCTTTATTTATTTCATTAACATTAGGCGTTCATGCACCGTCACATACATACAGCAACTTTACAGATATACTGGTGAGTATGGCTGTGGCATCTCAGCATAGGAATCAACGTTACCTTATATTTTCATCTTTGTTTCCTTGTAATTTGTATTTGAATTCATTCATCTTGCAAACTTGCAACTCCATACCCATTATATACTAATAATCCCTCCTCTCTTCTCTTAGCCAACCTTTTTATTTTTTGTTTCTATAATTTCGACTACTTTACATATTTCATATGAATGGAATCATACAGCCTTTGTACTTTTGTGACTGGCTTGTCTCACTTAACATTAATGTCCTAGCATGGACGAATTTCCTTTTTTAAGGCTTCGTAAAAATATTCCATTGTATACCATTGTATTCTAAATGTATACCACATTTTCTTTATACATTCATCTGTTCATGAGTATCTGGGGTGCTTACACCTCTTGGTTATTGTGAATATTATTATATTCACAATATATTATATTATATATATTGTATATTCTATTATATATTATATATTATATTATATATATGATATATTACATATTATATGATATATTATATATATTATATAATATATCATATATATTATATATATATATAATGAATATATTATAATGCCACAATGAATGTGGATGTGCAAATATCTTTTTGAGAGCCTGCTTTGAATAGTCTTGGATATATACCCAGAAGTGGATGATTTGATCATATGGTAATTCTATGCTTCATTTTCTGAGGGATTGTCATACTGTTTTCTATAAAGAATGCACCATTTTACATGTTCACCAACAGTGCACGAGGGCTCCAATTTCTCCACGTCCTTGCCAACACTTATTATTTTCTGTTCTTTTGCTAGTGGCCAACATAATGGGTGTGAGATGATATTTTATTGTGATTTTGATTTGTATTCCTCTCATGATTAATGATGTTGAACATCTTTTTTTAAAGAATGACTTATTTTATTGTTATTATTATTTAGAGAGAGTGCAAGCAAAGGACAGGGAATGAAGGAGAAAGAGACAGAGAGACAGAGAGAGAGACTCTTAAGCAGGCTCCATGCTCAGCATGGAACCCAATGTGGGGCTTGATCTTGATATTACGACCCTATGATCATGACCTGAGCTAACAACAAGAGTGCGATGCTCAACTGACTGAGCCACCCGAACATTTTTTCATATGTACCATTTATTTATCTTCTTTGGAGAAATGTCTATTCAATTCATTTGCCCATTTTTTAATCAGGTTATTCTTTTGCATTTGAGTTGTAGGAAGCCCTCATATACTCTAGATATTAATCCCTTATCAGATATGTGATTTGCAAATATTCTCTCTTATTCTAAAAGTTGTCTTTTTGCTTTGTTGGTTGTTTCCTTTGATGTGCAGAAGTTGTAAGTTTGATATCTCATTTGTCTGTTTTTGCTTTGTTTCCAGTGCCTTTGCTGTCAGGCCCAAGAAATCATTGCCAACCCCAATGTCTCGAAGCTCTATTTTCTTCGGGAGTTTTGGGTCTTACATTTGGGTCTTGAATCCGTTGTGAGTTAATTTTTGTATATGATGTAAGGGTCCAAATATATTTTTTGCCTGTGGATATCCGGTTTTACCAATATTATTGGTTGAAAACACTGTTCTTTTGCCATTGTGTAGTTTTGGAACCCATCTCAAAAATCATTTGGCCATGTATGCAAGGGTTTATTTCTGTGCTTTCTCTTCTGTTTCCCTGGTTTATGTGGCTGTCATGATGCCAATACCACATCATCTTGATTATTGTTGCCTGTGGTATGTTTTGAAATAAGGAAGTATGGGTCTTCCAAGTTGTTCTTTTTCAAGATTGTTTTAGCTCTTTAAAGACCCTTGAGTTTCCTTATAAACTTTGGGATTTTTTTCTGGTTCTACAAAAAAAAAAATGTTACGATTGTGATATGTCTATGTCTACGAAAAAAATGTCTATGATTGCAGTGAATCGTAGATCACTTTAGGTAGTACGGGTCTTTAAACAATATTTAACTATGTTAAGTCTTTCCATCCAGAGGCATAGGATGTCTTCCCATTTATTTGCATCTTCTTCAGTTCCTTTCAGCAATGTTTTACTGTTTTCAATGTGTAAGTCTTTTGCCTCCTTGGTTAACTGTTTTCCTGAGTATTTTACCCTTTGATGCTATAGTAAATGGGATTGTTTTCTTAACTTCCTTTTGAATCGTCCTTCTTACGTAGGCCACTTAGCGTTCTAACATAAAAACAAGAACTGACCACCTTAGTTCTTTATCACCAAGGCAAGAAGTCAGAACAAAGCACATTATTTTATCGCCTGTTGGTCTCCTGCTCCTGCAGTACTGGATACTTTGACTTTAACAAGAGAAAGACATTTAAAAAAATATTCCATGTAGGTTGTTGCATACTGGAAGGCAAACACTAATATCATCATTTTCTGTTAAAAACTGTACTAAGAGTCAGGAATCTAATTAGAAAATTGGTTTTCATATAACATGGGGAAAACATAAACTTTCTGAAAAACATGATATTGAATCAACCATGCTATAGCAACAAAAATTATAAACGAATATGTAAAATAGTGAAACATATAAATGTATACTTCACACTCATGCTGCATCTATGCATATCAAACTGTTATGTTAACTTTTTTTTGAACTAAGACTGCAAGCTTATTTTAAATGCATACAGAAATTTCTAACAAGAAACACATCCCAGGATTTATATATATATATATATTTATGTAAGTCCTTACTGAGTTTCTACTACATTCCACTGAATAAGATAGACTAAGTATCTATTTCTAGTGCAGTTTGTTCAGTATTGATGGCAGAGAGAGAAAAATAACCAGCAAATAAATTATCTGAATAAGACAGATTATAACTTCAGATTGTAAATTCCGTGACAGAAATAATGTAGGGGTTTTAGATAAAGAGAGACTGCAGGAGGGGGAGGTAATTGGTTTGGGTGGATAGGAACTGTTTTTCTTAGAATCCTAGAGGAGACAGGAAGTAAAGAAAGGAATGGTCATGCCAAGATTTGGGGACAGGATGGTCATCTGTATAGGGGAATGAAAAAAAGTGCAAATCTCTAGGCATCGTGACATTGACATGCTCTGAGCCCAAATGAGTTCAGTGTTGAACAGGAGTTAAGTAAGGGAAAATAATGGTAGGAGTTGAGATTAGAATGAAAGGCAGCGGTCATTTTATCCAGGGCTTTGTAGACCATAATGAGGAGATTGAATTTTAAGTGTCATCAGAAGCCACTGAAAGATTCCCTTCCTTGGGAATGAAATAATAGGAGCTCTATGTTCAAAAGAGAGTGTTGGTTACCGAACAGAGAATAAAGACATGAAAGTAAGAGAGGAAGCAGTTAGACTGGTCCAGTAATCCAGGCAAGAGCTGATCGTGGCTTGGATGAGGCTGGGCCATAGATCTCACAAGATGGCAGCCTGTCCAAATAACATATGGCAAAATCAATGAATAGAAAAAGTCAGAAACATATGTGATTTATTGGGCATCACAGTGCTTTACTAAATGAACCTCATGACTTTCCTTTGAGTTAAACTTTTAGATATTGCATCCTAAAAATGATTACCAAGTAATTATCAAACCTGTGTTTATAGGGAAATAAGAGAAAATCCACTTAGAACAGACAACTTAAAAAGACTTCTATTGCTTTGTGAGCAGACAAGTTATTCTTTCCACCTAAACCAATGGAAACAAATATTTTTACAGGAAATTGATTTAATTGATGCTATTGTTAGCCATTGCAAATACATTTGGTTCATGCCACAGTTCCCAGAAATGTATAAATGGGTTCAGAATGTTGTGCAGGCACCAGAAAATAAACCTCCAAGCTATTTACTACCTCCATGATATATAAAGTTTGCAGTTTTGATTTTGTGTGATTATGTTCAGCAATGGTGACCTTTAGAGGCAACAATATTGAAGTGTAATGAGGAGATGTTTGATCACTGATATACAATGAAGAGTTGGTGCTACTTTCCCATTTCTTCCTGGAATTCGTGAAATTCAACTGACAGGCTTTAACCTTTAGACTGCTGAAGTTATAAAATGTATAGGGATTTAGGCTGTTTATACAACACGTTAGATATATGAAATTTTTAGACACTGCAGCTCCTCTTATCATCTGGTAAAGTGGTTTTGTATATTTAATAATATCAGTCACTGGTAACCACGACAGGCTGCACTCAGGTATATCACAAAGTATATGAAGTACAAGCTGATGAAAGTACGAGTGGGGGGCCCACGAGTAAAATAAATAGGAAGTGGGTCTTCTCCCCAGATCCGGTGTTTTCAAAACTGATGAACAAGCCTCCTCTACTCTTTCCTTCCCATCTAGACTAGCAGAGACGTTAATAAAAGATAACCCTGGGCTTGCTTGCTAAAAATTCACTGAACTCAAAAATGCTTTAAGTGAAAGAAGGGCAAGTGTGAGTTGCTAATGGATTAGAGGCTCTGATTAGCCAGATGAAGTCCCCTTCGGAGGTGTCATTGGTGATGAGAATCTTGGCGAGGCAGAAAGGAAACCGATGAGAACAGAAGCTCGGGATCTGTGGCCCCAAAACTGTTTGAGTTAATTTATAATAGCCAAGCAGTGTCCCCCAAGGAAGTTATTCCTAATTCTTGTTTAGAAAACCTGTTACTAAATCATTTGTTTCTTGGCTGATGCTACAAACATTAGTCATACAATCAGTCTTTCCTGAATAACTATAGGGTTTTAGTTTTCTGGTTAGGAATTTATAGAGTATAGAATATATATGTGCCACTTCTAAGTAAGCTCATGTTTAGAAGCCTGTGTATTAGTGATAGGGACTTAATTAGTAAGGGGGAAAAACTTACCCTAGGTATCAGTTTAATAACTCATATATAAAAGAAGAAAATGATTAGAAAATTAAATACAGAAATTATTCTGGACATTTATGAGGATAAGAAATTTTCACCAAAATGAAATTATTCTGGACATTTATGAGAATAAGAAATTTTCACCAAGACTCAGTGTTCACGAGTCTTGCCTAGATGATGGCTCTATGGCAACAGAACACATTTATTAAGTACTGGCTACATTTAAAGATTCCAGAGGTAAGTCAACCAGCATGGTCATCAATTTCTGGGACAGTTTTTGTTCTGTTTTGTTTTTTGTTTTTTGTTTTGTTTTGTTTTGGTTTTTTGAGGACAATTTCGAATCTTAATCCTTTTATATTCCTAGTTTCTGTACAGAATCTGGCAGATAGACCCTGAATAAATTTTCACTGAACGAATGACAAAAGATTAAGACTAGCAAAGAAGAATTAAACACCTTAACAAATGACATGATTAACGAACTGACAGTTTGTATTTCACGTCTAAAAAAAGAGGCAATGTGAATAATGTAGCATGTTTCCAAAAGAAAATCAAGCTCATTGAGTGTTTAGAAGAAATGGAGTCACAAAGATGCCTTTGAAATCTCGTTCAGTTGGATCGAGAGATGTTTGCAAAGGAGGTGAAATTAGAAGACTTCAGTGTAATTAGAAGAAAGACTTAGTGATTTGCAGGGCATGGAGGGAATTTCCTTGGGGTGTTTTTCATATCCTGGGATTGGTGGCCTTTTAAAACACATAGGATTTTAGGGTCCCATATTAAAAAAAAAGAACTCACCTACTAAAACCTGAACAACACATGCTTCCATATATTTCCGATACCCGGTAAGCAGTCAACACCAATTGCTGACCATTGAGAATGTAAATGTCTCTGAAAGTAGTTATTCCTGTCTTATCCTAAGGGAGCTGAGAATCAACTGGCAAGGAAGAGCCTTGAAAATGTATCTTCCACCGTCCTCCCATGACTCCAGCAAAAATGTACCTCACCCATGGGAAAAATGCTTGTTTGTCCTATGGGAATGAATATCTTACAGTCTTAACTTGGTAGAAAGCCATTAGGCTTCCAATTACATCCACCATGAATGACTGTCTAGAGAAGTGGTTTTCAAACTGTGCTGTAAGGGGAAAACCCATCGGGTCCTTGAGAGGTGCTACAGTGGGGGTTGGGGTTGAGGTTGAGGGGGTGAGTGAGAAGAATTGCTCCTGACTTTCTTTGGCTAGAGAGTTTCCACTTCATAAAGTTGCATTTGACAACATAGTTCTGGTGCTGAAATGAAAGTTGGAACGGGGCTCCTGGATGGCTCAGTTGGTTGAACATGGGACTGTTGATCTCAGCTCAGGTCATGATCTCCTGGTTCATGGGATGGAGCCCGACATCAGGCTCTGTGCTTCCAGCATGGAGCCTGCTTGGGATTCTTTCTCTCTCTCTTTCTGCCCCTCTCCCACTTACACACACACTCTCTCTCTCTCTCTGTCTCTGTCTCTCAAAATAAATAAATAACCCTAAAAAAACAAAGAACATGTTAGTATATAAAGAAGTATCTATTTGGATTCAATTTGGGGGTGGAGGGGTATATGCAAGGCTATTTTGGTACAGATTATTCCCCATAGCCTGATTTCTGTTAAACATTTCACATTTCAGATGTCGCTTTAAGTATCAGAATCTGCAAATTCAGAAAATACAGCAAGAGCAAGGTTTGATCCTGGTTTTGGGGATTGCGTATAATCCGGAAGGCCCTCTTAGGAATATAATACAGAATTATAAAAACAGAATTCCTAGGGCCAGATCATTGGAAGGGCCCATGCAACTGAGAGGGCCTGAATCCTCATTAGCTTTATGGTAAAACCTCCCCCGACTGAGATCCATAGAAAGAAAGAGTGGTAATAGGAGTCTGTGTGTTTTCACATACTTTATTTATGGCAATTCCAGGGAAACATGACAGCTCTACAAAAGCAACCAGCTTTATTTATTTATTTTTTTAATCTAAAGATTAGAGGAAGAAATTCACTAAACACGAAATATATTTTTAAATGACCACAAATCATAAGGCATAGCTCTTTAGCAAGGAATTACACGAAAGAGGAGGGAAATGTCCACATGATACCGCATGCTAATGACAACAGGAGCAGATTTAAGGGCTTTGGGGCGGTATGATGATGTCCTGAGGTCTGTCTCAAGGTCTGACACTGTTAGAATTCACTAAAGTCAGGCCAGGACAAAAAAGCAACCCACTTCATGACGCTCTGATTTGATGAAACTATCTAAATTCAGTGTCTTTGGAAGTTCCAGTTTCTGAGCCTTCTATAATATTACCAGCTATTACTTTATAAAAATTGAGATTTTGGTTATCTGAATGAGGTATAAACTAGAAATGCTAAAAGTGACATCATAACTATTTTACAGCTCATGATGGTTTATTTTATTCATAAGTATGGTAGGTGAAATCACTTTGCTCCTTTATTATTTGAATTAAGGTGTATTGAGGACTTAGTTTCTACCAAACCCTTTACATATATTATTTCAATAGGTACTTCTATTGTCCCACTTTACAGACGAGGAAACTGAGGGATTAAGAGGTTAAATATTCACCTGTGGTGGTTCAGGGTTTTGAACAGTCTGACTTCAGTGCCTACCTTCTCTCTCATTCATATTGTTTTTAAGTTTATTTATTTTAAGAGAGAGAGAGAACACGAGTGGGGTAGAGGCAGAGAGAGACACGCATACACAGAATCCCAAGCAGGCTCCTCGCTGTCAGCACAGAGCCTGATGTGGGGCTCGAACCCACGAACTGCGAGATCATGACCTGAGCCAGAACCAAGAGTCAGATGCTTAACCAACTGTCACCCAGGCTCCCCCAGTATGCTATATTATTAACAAGGCAATTATTAATTGATAGTGTATTAGTCAGCAAAGGCTGCCATGACAAAATACTATAGACTGAGTGGCTTGAGTCCTAAGTTTGTTTTCTCACAGTTCTGGAGACCAGAAATCCAAAATCAAGGTGTTGGCAGGGTTGGTGAAGGAGTCTGGTGATCTTGGGTTGCAGATGGCTGCTTTTCTAGTGTGTGCTCACATGACCTCTCCTTTGTGCCTACACAAAGAGAGAGAGAACCCTCCTGTCTCTCCCCTTGTAAGGACATTAATCCTATCAGAACTGGCTCTATCCATATGACCCCATTTAACCATGATCACTTCCTTAGAGGCCCCATCTCGAAATACAGTAGCACTTATGGTTGGAGCTTCAAAATATATGTTTTGAGGGGACACAAACACTCATTCCTAACAGATAATATCACCTTAGTTTTACAAAACAGCTGTTCTCCAAATCAATTACATCTTGGTCAACTGTATAAGAATGATCATCTGCACACTGCGTTCTTTCTTCAACTCACATGGAGGCTACTTCTAACTTTCATCCGTCCAACTTTTCCCTCCAGAGCATCTCCACTGTCCTGGACATAAGTCTCCACCTGCTGACTGCTGGGGATACCATGACCACGTGATCTCAACCCATTCAGCTTCTTATGCCTTTTGCAGCAGGGAGCAGAAAGAGATATAGAGTCCTCAACGACACTCTTTCCCCCTATTTCCCTTTATCTTTGACATCTCATGGTTCAGATAGTTCCACTTCAGATTAATGTGTCTCATATGTACTCACCCTCTACCACATTTTCTACTTCCTTGTGCTCTTTTTTATATCTTTAGCTGTTTTTTTTTTTTAATAGAAAAAGAATGAGAGCACAAGTGGAAGAAAGGGCAGAAGGGAGTGAATGTTAAGCAGGCTCCACGTTCAGCACAAAGCTCAACTTGAGGCTCAATCCCATGACCATGGGCTCATGACCTCAGCTGAAATCAAGAGCCAGATTCTCAACCTGCTGAGCCACCCAGGTGTCCCAATTTGGCTTCTTTTTTTTTAACGAAAAATATCATTTCCTATATTCCTTTTATCTGCAACTCATAAAACAAGGAAAGCAAATCAAAACAAAATACAACATGGATACTAATTATGATGGACAAGGGGATAGTCTTTGCTAAGGATAGACTACTTCAAGGAAAAGTAAGGCCTTAGATCCAGACTAAAGGTCTCAAAACAGAATGACTCAAAATTCTTCTTCAAACACATTTCCTGTGGTTCACACTAGCTAAGGTAGCTGTTAGTGGAGATGCTGAATAGATAACCAGTAAGCTAAGTCCCAAGGTCCTGAGATTTGGGGACCCTGAGCAAGTCACGTAATCTGGTGGTAGTCTCACATTTTTTATCTGTGAAATGAAAGGTTGCATTAAATGACCCTGAAGATTCTTCTCGGGTTAAAATCCAATGTTTCTCAGCTATGTAGATCTCAGGGCAGGCTTTTGTGACTCTATTTGTTCTTTCTTGTTCATTTGTATAGAAAAAGTTTGGGGAGCAAATGCTACTTGCCCCGGGAGCAGATTCAAAGTTTGGGAGTTGGAACAGTCAAGGATGAAGCTGAAACTCTCAACATGTTTTCTTATATTGGAGCATCTTGGCCTTGGGGCCATTCATTTCCCTCTTGAAAGAGTCTCCTTTCTTGTCTCCTATGAAACCCAGCTTCTTGGTTGTATGTGAGCATTCTGTCTGCTTTCTCAGGGGCTTATCTTTCTCCTCTTGCCCCTTGAATAAGATATGCTTTAGAACTTTTCCTTAGGTTTATATTACCTGCCCCGCATACTTGCACAGCAAACTCCGTTCCTTCACATTCTCAAGTCAGAGGATTAATATGAGGGTTTATCAGTGGGCTGATAACAGCCTCTTCTAGTTGAGTCCCCTCCCAGTCACTGAGCCGGTAGACCTCACCCATCTTCCTAGAAGATATCTCTAGATCCAGTCAGGTAATAAATCCCCATGATCTCAATTCTGTAAGGCCTTTTACATCTCTTGCTTCCTAGCCTAATTCTTATTAGGTCTATGGAACTTCTCAAGGGAACTTTGCAAACAATTTCTGAATCATTCCCTTGCTTCCAATTAGTATCATAGGCTACTATGAAGAGACCGTCCCTCAAACTGCTATGGTCACATGAGTCCCTTTCTCATGAGCTGTCAGTGGTTTTGGTCCCTGTCCCTCTGTCCCTCTAGTAGACTACAACCCTTAGCATGGCTTTGAAGGTGACTCATAACCTGATTCCAAAGTAACTTGCCAGAGTCCCATCTCACACTGCTCCCTTAACCCAGCCCAAGCGCCAGCCACAGACTCCATGCCAGTCCTCGGAAGCCCCCTGTTCTGCCATCTGGATGCCATTCATTCTGTTCCCTGCACCCAGAACCACTTTCACTTTTTTTATCAAAGTTAGAGCAAATATTATTTTCTTCATGGATTTTCTTCAACTGCAGAATTGCAGAATTCTTCAACTGTCCATCTTTTGAATTTCCTAGAACTTTCAGCATTTTCCCCCAGTTAAGAGAGTGATTTATGTCCAGTGCAGAATTTCTAGAAAACACAGCGAAACAATGGATAAGACCAACACCTTTTGAGAGACAATAATGTTTACACTTGATGAGCATATGTACTTTCCATATTTTCCCAAGCAAGTTTGTGTGCAAAAGTAATATACAGTCTCATTTACAGTATATACAGTATATATCTGGAAACTTTTCTTAAAAGATGTTTTTGGTAATATTATATTCAATAACACTTTAGCTTTTAAAAATCTTCTTAATGTAAACATTTACAACATTCTGCTTTAAATTATTTTTGGCTCCAGGCCTATTTTATGTACTAAAATTTTACTTTTATGATGTTAGAAATCATACATCAGGCTATCCTAAATACTCCTACCTGGTATGTATGTGCACATATACCCATATAATACCTATATATACCCTACATAATTATTTGTGTATTGGACATTGATTAAATTAAGTTGTTCAGTTCCAGAAAGAGAATACGGAAATGTTCACCCTTGCGCTCAGTAAACGAGCATAAGTGTTCTAGAAATCTAAGTTCTTAGAGAAGTTACCTCTACTGATCTACCCTCCCATGTACCTTGCTCCTCTCTCCGGCATAAAAGTTTTGGTCCCAATATTGTGCTAAGGCTTCTTCCCTGACGCTTCCAATTTCAAAGTTTTATAGAGTCAAAATGGCACAAGGGGAAGCCAAGATATAAACAAAATCTCCATGACAGAGAATGGAAAATTTTCATATTTATTTGTTCACTCATATTGATTTGAATAAGGATTTTCTTTCTTATTGGGCCATTTTCTTTTACCGGTAAAGTTGCCCAATAGTCGTGTAATAACTGAGATGAGAGCTGAGACCTCATTCACTTTAAGTTTTGGTTTTAGCCATTTCAAAACTATTGCTTAATTCCTGCTTTTATTCCTGCTTTTACAACCAATGCATTACAGGAAAAAGGTTACCTTTGTATAGCAAGCTAAATCAAATATTGCAATGTGGACTTTAATATTGCTGATTTCTATTGCTGGTGAGGGCTATTTAGTGTTTTATCAGATGAGGTTTTGCATTTTAGTTTTGTACTAAATTTGTACTTATTTTAAGGGGGAAAAATTCTCTTAATTGTGACACTTATCTACTTTAACTGGGACACCTTTTTCAACTGAAGTGACCTTACATGAGATGGACTTTGATTTTGGGAACTATAAGTTAATGTCTCATAAAACTTCATGAACAATAAAACTTAACATTTACATATTTTCAAAACATTTAAAAACTTGCCTATACAGGTGACTTTAAAAAAATAATGTTTATTTGTTTTTCAATGTTCTTTCTAACATTCATTTATTTTTGAGAGAGACAGAGACAGAGTGCGAGATGGAGAGGGGCAGAGAGAGAGGGAGACACAGAATCTGAAGCAGGTTCCGGGCTCTGACATGTCAGCAAAGGGCCTGACATGGCACTCGAACTCACGAATTGAGAGATCATGACCTGAGCCGAAGTCGGCCGCCTAACCAACTGAGCCACCCGGGCGCCCCAATGTTTATTTATTTTTGAGAAAGAGAGAAAATGCACAAGCAGGGGAGTGGGACACAGGATCCACATCAGGCTCTGAGTTGACATCAGAGAGCCCGATTCAGGGCTCAAACTCACGAACCGTAAGATCATGACCTGAACCGAAGTCAAATGTTTAACTGACTGAGCCACCCAGGCGCCCCTACAGGTGACTTTTTAAAAGAACTTACAAATTTTGCCATATTTGATATGTATTAAAAATTATATTTTATGTATTATAAATATGATATTATGCATTTGAAGTCATGCAACCACTCAAAGCATGAGCACATCTTTATTTTAGTTAGTGAAAATGGTATTGGTAACTTTTTGAGGAACTCAGTCCTGGCTAAATAGATTTTGCTCAAATTACCTTCAAACTCAGACACATTTAAAAAACCAGAAATGAAACACGATGAAAAGAACTTGATGGAAATTAAGATAAATCTATTTCAAACTACTTTAATAGGATACTTGACATTATAATTTCCTAAGGCCTTTTACCTGACACCATTTTTTTTTTTACCAGATTAGGAGAAAAAAAAGATATAAGATACATTTATGTTTGCCATTGTGATTAATTTCTTCTACTTATTCAACAAATACTTATTATGTATCCATTAAGAACTAGGTACTACACTAATTTCTGGGGTTATGTAACAAAGAACCAGATATATATAATTCTTGTCATTACAGAACTTAAAATCAAGAGATAGAGATAGACGCTACTTGTATTACTGAAAGAAAAAATAAAAACTACAAAACTTTAAAATTTTTTTTTCAACGTTTTTTTTTAATTTATTTTTGGGACAGAGAGAGACAGAGCATGAACGGGGGAGGGGCAGAGAGAGAGGGAGACACAGAATTGGAAAGAGGCTCCAGGCTCCGAGCCACCAGCCCAGAGCCCGACACGGGGCTCGAACTCACGGACCGTGAGATCGTGACCTGGCTGAAGTCGGACGCTTAACCGACTGCGCCACCCAGGCGCCCCAAAACTACAAAACTTTAAACAGCATAGTCTGGTTTGGACTGCCCATATAGAGAGAAAGCCATGGACTTAGGTGTTTTGGAAAAAAAAAAATTATTTCATTATGATTTTTATTCCACCTCAAGCAAATTCTCATGGATGATGTGAAAAGAGACAAAGGCAATTTGTTAAAATTATTTTCTCTGAGGGGTGCCCGAGGTGGCTCAGTCAGTTGAGCGTCTGACTCTTGATCTTGGCTTAGGTCATGATCTCACGGCTTGTGAGTTCAAGCCCCATGCACTGAGAGTACAGAGCCGGTTTGGGATTCTCTCTCTTCCTCTCTTTCTGCCTTTCCCTCTCACTGGCTTAAAAATAAATAAAGTTAAAAGTGTTTTTTTCTTTGATATACAGATGTTTGTGCCTCTGTGTAAGCATCCTCTCTCTCTCTCTCTCTCTCTTTCTATCAAACACACACACACACACACACACACACACACACACACGTATATTTGTATTTCATAACTTTTAGCACCAAATTTTGGAACTGAAAGAAATTATTTATTCCAACTCTGTCATTTATATAGCGGAAGTAAATGCAGTTTGGTGATGTGATAGGACTTTCCCATGTCATTTGGTATTGACCAAAAGTAGCAGGGGTCAGGGTTGAACCAGTTTAGCCGAAGCCTGGCCATGGTTTGGAATATTCGTGCTGTTTGATATTTCTGGGGTCACTGTGTCACTGCAGAGCTTCTGTCATCGGTCAAGTTCTACTATTGCTGCTTGAGGTGGCTGGACATGGAGACCCTCTCCTCACTTGTCCTCTGCATCTTTACTGGTCCCTTTTCCATTTTGTGCTTGTCCTTCTCTTGCTTCATACACAGCCTCACTTCTTGCTCTGGGAGCCCTCTGACGTCCAGGTGAGTTCGCCAGACACATCACCCCTCAGCTTATTTCAGTCAGGAAATCCCACTGGTTGAAAACAGAGGTGCCAGGACCTATGAAAAGATAGGCCAAAAGATGAAACCATTTAGTGTTGTTAGAGAAAGCTACCTTCCATCACTTGAGAGATGGGTAGTCCTTTCTCTAGATACTCATTTGTAGCAACTGAGGTAGTTTTCTTTCATATATACCAACAAAAGATGTAAACATACATATCTTGGTAGAAATTAAATGTTTTGTATTTATTTATTTATTTATTTATGAGAAAGAGAAAGAGTGCATGTGAGCGGGGGAGGGGCAGAGGGAGAGGGAAAGAGAATATTCAGCAGTCTCCATACTCAGCACGTAGCTGGACACTGGGCTCAATCCCACGACTGGGATCGTGACCTGAGGCGAAATCAAGAGTTGCATGCTTAACCAACTGAACCACCCAGGTGCCCCTACATGTTTTGTATTTTAAATAATGTCTTTTATTCTTTAAGTTAGAAGAGAAATCTAAGCATGGCATAGTAGTCATCGTATATAAACTCCTCTGAGTCATAGTCAGGGTTTTAAAAAAATGCACAAAGGTAGTAGTTCATTAAAAGAAAGGTCTAAGTGGGGGCACCTGGGTGGCTCAGTCGGTTAAGTGTCAGACTTTGGCTCAGGTCATGATCTCACGGTTTGTGAATTCGAGCCCCGCGTCAGGCTCTGTGCTGACAGCTCAGAGCCTGGAGCCTGCTTCGGATTCTGTGCATCCCCCTCTCTGCCCCTCCCCTGCCCATGCTCTGTCTCTCTCTCTCAATGGTAAATAAGCATTAAAAAAGAAAAAAAAGAAAGGTCTAAGTGAAAGAGAATGCTTTTTTTTTTTCTTTTGCCTTTAGCGGGAAATGGTACTAATTATAGCTTTTATAGGCCAATGACTATATCCTTGACTATTACTAATTGAAACTCTCCGCATTCAATAGAAAGAACAATAGGCAGTGTGCTTAAACGCAGAAATGATTGGACTGCTGTACCTGTTCTTGTTCTCTTATAAACAAGTTTGCTTTAAGGAAATGTTCCAGTATTATCTTAGTGTTGGAGAACATTGCCAAGGCTTTTGCTATCATTCATAGATTATATGACCATGCTAGATTCGAGTGGTGAGAATTCCTTTGGCTCCCGCTCGCATCTCTGTAACAGTTGGCCGGGGTGGAGAGGGAGTGAGAAAAACAAGCACACATCAGTTTCCTCCCTTCCACTTCATCCCCACCCAAGATGTTACCTAAAATATTCCACACACAAAAGACTCGAAATGCAAAGAAGGAAATCATACCCGAAGTTTCAACTGTCAACTTCTTCTGCTTAGGAGATCCTTAATAAAACCTCCTGTCAAGATTTGTAAAACCTCTGACAAAATCACTGGTCTAGAGTTGCAAACAAAGTATTAATCAAGGCAGCCCCACTGTGGCTTAATAATCTCAATGACAGACACTTCTTGGCAATCAAGTTTCCTCTGATGATCATCTAATCAGACAGCACTGATTCTCTCACCATCGCTTTGGTTGAGTTTATAGAGGACTCATCCAGAACCAAACAAACTCAACAGCACCTTGAAAACCAAAGGAGCGTGCACAGCGAAGTGCTTCAACCTCTGAATCGTGGTATCGAGTAGCAGTAAATAAAATAAATTCAGTAACAACTTCTGTGAGAGCCGAGAAGTCTCAAAAATTTTTGGTCAGAGAACACGTTATTAAAAAGGCAACATTGGAGGAGTCCAGCATGTTGGAGCCTGAAACCTGACTTCCCCTCCACGGGAAGGGGTGGGTATTGATTTGGTTAATTTCTAATGATCATTCGTAATAACTTACAAAAGAGTTTGAATAATGAAACAATGTAAAAAGAAATTTGGTTCCAAAAATAAGCCTTTCTGAGACAGAAAATGTCTTAAAAACCTGCAGTATTTAGAAGCTTAATTAGTACACTGGGTCATTATGACATCTAGCTCGTTTCATTACCCTCCTAATGTATTATTAGTTGGCAGTTAAATACTGTCTGCTGGGACCTAAGAGTTTTTCCTCTTGTCTTTCTGGTCATACTTATTGCCTCGGCCGACAGCTTACCTGTAGTGAGGAAGAAATGGAACACCAATTAGAAAGCTTTCAGCCCAGCACCCATGGAAAAGCCAAAAGCTGATAAAGGTCAGCGTGAAATTTGAATGACAGGGCTAAAGTCTTTTACTCATAATTTTGTGTTTGCAATAGAATTCAGAGCAATTCACAGCCTTAAAGGCCTTAAGTGAGAACAGCAATTAATTGTAATGAATAATCTGACAAATCTGGTTGACATATGGCTGCTAATGCCCTCCTTTCTAGTGGGAGCAGTGGAGGGATTAGATTAACTCAAATGAAATCTGGGACCGCCATGCCATCTGCATGTTCAGTAGGAAACGGTACACGTTAAATGGTGAGTGGGTAGATATCTGTCTTGTACTCATCTCTCTCTGAGCCCTTGGCAGATCTGGGAATAGCAGTTTTATTACTGCACCAGCTGCCTGTCAATAGAAGAATACGGAAAGGAATAGAGTACAACCTAGCAAGCTAATATACCAAGAAGCTGTTAAAAATTAACTAGATACAATTAACATGGATTTCTAAATTTCTGTTTATACAATGCATATTTATATTTTGATTTTTGGTTCACCCTGTTGAACACTCCCTGATTAAACAATATCATTTCCACACGCACCATCTATCTGCCCTGCACGGAGATACAGAAGGCGGGGAGAGCCTGAATGTCACAGGTTCTTGGGAGTGAATAAAACCAACTTCCACTTTTCCGTTATATTGAGGGTCAGGTAGAGAATGATTAGATGCAATCCACCGATAATCCCTGAACCTCATTGAGAGAGTCTCTCCTTCTTTCAAAGTTGGCCTCCCCCGTTTTAACTCCCGGGTTAACAAGCAGTGAATTGGGGTGCGTTACTCCTTCCCCTCTTTGGTCTCTGTGCTTCCTCTGATGAAGGAGGCGACAATCAGAGATGCGGCTAAACGCAAAAGTGAGTTCACAGCATCGCGATTGATTTCGGCAGAATCCTGTGTTTTCTGTTTCTGTGAGACGAGGAGGAGGCCAACGAGCACTTATCCTTCTCACTGGCGTTTAATGTGTTCCATCCTAAAGCCCAATCTCTTCTTGATCTGGCTGCTTCGCTGAGTGGAGTTTACTTTTTATTTTACTTGAACACCTTGTATTAAACTCCCAGGCTAAACTGTTATTTGAACAAACAACCCATGTGCAGACCTTCCCTTCGGGGTGGGAGTTAAATCCCAGCCCAACTCTCTCACTCCCATTTAGGTCCCAGTGGCCACCGCCAGTTATTAGTCGCTGGAGAATACAGATCCCGCAACCTCATTCTGCCTCTTCTCTTTATAGGCTTTTCCCTTGATCAAATTAAATCCATACAAACCTTGTGTGCTGGAAAGAAAACAAATGAAAATTCTCTTCCCAAGCTCTCGTCACTCACCGTTTCATAGAGGCTTCCATGGGGCACAATGGTCTCTGATATGCTCCTTCCTGTCGGAACCACCAGGGCATGTCTGCGGGACAGGGGAGTAAAACCGAAGCACCAGCCCATTAGCTAGTTGAGTTTATTATATTTTTTCATGTTTACTTATTTTTTAGAGAGAGACAGAGTGTGAGCGGAGGAAGGGCAGAGAGAGAGGGAGACAGAATCCAAAGCAGGCTCCAGGCTCAGAGCTGTCAGCACAGAGCTCGATGTGGGGCTTGAACTCAGGAACCGTGAGATCACGACCTGAGCTGAAGTCTGTCACTTAACGACTGAGCCACCCAGGCGTCCCTTGCTGGTTTACTTGTAATCTCCCAACAAGTCAGTGCTACTTGGTGGCGCTCAGGTTGGTACACAATCACTTTGTCCAAAACGACCATTTCTCATAAAGGATGAAACACAACTCGTCTTCCTGAAAGCAACTATGAGAAAAGTTGGAACACTAAGAGAGATGAAACATCAGCCTCAATAGCCAGTTTTTAATACATTTAGTACATTTTAATACATTCTCGTCAGTGGCTAAGTATGGAGGCAGTTGGATGACGGTGGAAACAATCACCGCCCTGTTTTAGGCAAACTTAATCCTTATCCAGTGCTGTGTAGTCTCAGACAAGACACTTAACCTCTCTGAGCTTTGGTCTTCTCCTCTGTAGAATGAATTTGTTCAACTATGTGGTATTGTTATAGGGAGTAGATATTTTCCATTACTCTTTAATGTGAACTGGCTGGTGTTGGGTTGCCTACAACTAATATGGGGTTGCCATTTCTCTGTTCTCTGAGGAGTCCAATTACCATGTCTAATCCGTTTTAGTATTTTATAAATATTAAACGTGTGTAAAATACCGTATCTAGTAATGACATATACTAAAAATCAGCTTCAGATCTTCATTTGTGGTATTTGTGCTAATTCCTATATATCCAAACTTATAAAGTTGTAAAGTACCTTGAGGCAGTCTGTCCATCTGCTTCCAAGCAAGATACTGCCTACCAAAGCAGAAAGAAGGATGCTGCTTCAAAGGGGATTAAAGCTATTTTACAGCCTTTATTGTTAACACATTCAATGTTTAAAAAAATCCTTAATATGAAGTTTTTGATACCCTAAATGTGAGCTAAGCCTTCATTTTTTTGCCCACAAGAATAATAAAGGTGCTGTTTTCATAACGCTTGACTTGTACTGTATGTTTATGCAAATATTTCCATAGAAACATACACTGCCCTTAACAACTAGAAGCTAGAGCATCATAGAAGCTAGAGCATTACTAGAAGCTAGAGCATAATCTTTATTCTGTTATCATTTTGAGATTTTTTTTAAGCAACTGTCCCAAGTTGCTAATTATATATGCCGTGATTGAAAGTTGAACCATTCCTCAACTGTGAAATGAAACATATAGGTTAAGCCTCAAGTCTTTATAATTTTCTTCCCAGCAAAAATAATTCTGGTATAGAATTTGAAATGTATGAACACTTCATGCATAACGTTCAGGGGGAACGTTTAAAACATTTCATTTGAGCTAGGCACGGAACAATTGAGACATATACCCCATCTTGGAAAAACTTGGTGTGGCCATCCATATGTTTACTGGTTGAATATTATGATGTTTCATGTGAAGACTGAAGTTATCCAAATAGTGATGGTATTTGTGGTTTCAATATGCTAACCATGGGACCTCTGAACTTTTGGCACAGCAGTGGGTCTCAAAACTGTAATCCAGAATCAGCAGCTTCAGCCACACAGGGGAATCTGCTGGAAAGGCAAGTTCTCTGGCTCCACCCTCTGGGTCACGGGATCTATCTCTGAATCAGAAATTCTGTGTGTAGGGCCAGCAATCTGTGTTTTAACCAGCGCTTGCGATGATTCTGATACATGCCCACGCTTGAGAATCAGTTCTTTAGAGGAGAATTCTTTGATTACCTGCTTCAGTATAGAGTGGCTCTCACAGATAGAACATTCTCTTCTATTAGAAAAAGAAGGAGCAAAAGAAAGTGAGAACTGCAAGTAAATAAGTAGAAGAGTAAAGGAAAAGGAAGGGAAGACTGAGAGGCTAAGGAAAAGAAAACTTGATCCTATAGGGTGGTCCAACTCTGCAAAATGCCTTAAAGGGCTACTCACTGGCAGGGGTCCGCGTATACCCAGCCTAGTCTACAATTCACCTTTCTAGAAGGTGAGCAAATGCTTTTTTTAAGGTCCTTTTCAAGTTTTATTTTATTTACTTTACTATTTTAAATTTCTCACCTTAATCCCTGCTAGGGATGGTTTATTTATTTATTTTCTCGGCTAAGTGCATGTTTGGGTCACCACCTTCTGTATACGGGTATTTAGGAAGTTTTGTCACTCCCCACGTGTCACCTGTTCATGACTCTTGGTGTCAGCTCAGGTCATGATTTGCGGTTTCATGAGTTCAAGCCCCACATCAGGCTCTGCACTGTCAGTGGGATTCTCTGTCTCCCTCTCTGCCCCTCCCCATTCATGCTGTCTCTATCTCTCTCAAAAATAAATAAATTTTGGAAAAAGAACAAAAAAGTTAAAGATAGAATTACCCTATGACCCAGTAATCACACTACTGGGTGTTTACCCAACGAATGCAAAAACGCTAATTCAAAAGGATACATGCACCCCTATGTCCATTGCAGCATTATTTACATTATTTACAATGGCCAAATTATGGGAGCAGGCTAAGTGTCCCTCAATAGATAAACAGGGTAAAAAAGGCATGATATTATGTATATAATTATATATAAGTAATGAAATACCATTCAGCCATAAAGAAGAATGAGATCTTGCCATTTTCAGCAACATGGATGGATCTAGAGAGTTTAATGCTAAGTGAAATAAGTCAGAGAAAGACAAATGCCATATGATTTCACTCATATGTGGCATTTAAGGAACAAAGCAAATGAACAACAAAAAAAGAGAGAATAACTAAACATTTACACACACACACACACACACACAAATCAAGAAATAGTCTCTTAACTCTATAGAACACACTGATGGTCCCAGAGGGGAGGTGGGGGAGATTGGTGATGGGGACTAAAGATACACTTATCGTGATGAGCACTGGGTAGTGGAACTGTTGAATCACTACACTGTGCACCTGAAACTAATATAACACTGTATGTTAACTCTACTGGAATTAACATAAAGATTCCTTCCACCTACACTTAGACTCTGCCAACCTTGTACCTTTTTTACCTATCTAGGAGATATTTCTTTCATCACACTTGGAAACAAGTTCCCCAAGCATTTTGCCCTTGTTTTCAGAAGAAACCTCTGTGATTTGTCATTTAATTGTTCATCTGACTCTCAGAGACCCCTTAATGGCAAACAAAAAGGAATTACGAAGATGGGAAGCTATGATTATATCTCCCTTTAGTCCTTTTCAAGAGCCTAGTCTTGAAAGGCACTCAGTAATTCTTTGTTAAATGGTTTCTAATCATTTGTTCTATATAGCTTTCCCTCACTGGTCAATTCTCCATTTTTAGCCGCACTGACTATATTTTTATTTGAAGGAAGTGTTGCTTCATGATTCTTATACGATACAGTTCTGTCTATATAGAATTTATATATGCAGGATCAGGCTGGATTTGGGAAAATCTACTGCCAAACTGATAGATCATGATCAAACTCTTATCACCTACAGCCCCTTGAAACTAACTCCCCTGTCTTATAACCTAGGTTATGGAAGTATTCTCAGTATGTTTTATTCTATATATGCAGCTTTGGACACTTTCTTAAGATGTTAAAATGCTACCCCTCTCACTTTGTGTCATTCACCACTTTAATGAGCCTACCTACTCTTTTACGCCCAGTTAATTGATAAAGAGGTTAAAGTGGTTGAATCATCCACCGCCTGGGCACCGCCTGCCATGACATTTCATACCGCCCTTGGGGTTGTAGAATCAGGTCACATTTTTTAAAGCAATTTCGTGTAGAATGTGATCAAGCTTACTAGATTTACGTACAGTTCTTTATACTACCAGGTTTGTTGCACAAAATCATTGGAGACACTTCAGTCTGTTATTTGTTGCTCTTTACAAAGGCATTGTATTGCCCTTGTGGGGGTTTAATATAGGCTTTTACAATTTGTGGCTGTGTATTTGATAGAAATTTAGAGAGATTCTCTTTCCCTACATGCTAAGATATAGAATTTTTTTCTAAATTACAGCGATTCTCAACCTATGAGTGTTCAAAGATAAGAATTTCTGTAAGACAGAATTCTCCTTGTAGAAGATAGCACTATTTGTCAACAGTGCTTGGTAAAACCCATTGACTCTATGTTTAATGCACCCGGCCTCTTTCAAGAGTTTCCTACCTCTGAGTTTCCTTTCACGAATTTCACATTAACTGTATTCGTAAAGATGGAAGAAAGAGAAGCTTTTTAGTCTTTTATTTTTCTGTGTGGGCCATCTATTATCAATCTCTTTCCCATTTAAAGAAGGAGTCACATTTTCTTTCTTTTTTCCCACTCACCTCTTGAAACCTCCAACTTCACTTGACCCCGCCATAAAGTCCTAGAGAAAGTACATAGGAGTTTGAAAGGCAAGCAGTCCTATAGCATTCTAATCCACTTCAATTTTGCAGCACAATGGATACTGACAGTATAATAGAGACTTTAAAAACAAAGGTGAAGCAAACTATGAATGCTAGAAGAATTTTTAATTCCACTAAACTCAACAGGTGTATGGAAGCGTTTTCTTGCATATTAGGCCTATCAAGTCATTACAAATTGAAGAATTTAATCTGCATGTATAACTCTTTGAGCCCACATCAGATTTTTAAAACATTATTTAAAAACTTGATTTTTAAACATATAAGACTATTTTACATGTCTGTGCTCCTTATAGACATCTACATATTCAAGTAATATGCTTTAGACTAATCGGGTTTATATTAAAAAAATCTGACTGCAACTTATAAAGTTCATTTTTTTTTCTTGGATGGCTATAATAAATATATCAGATCAAAGAATTGCATCCTTTTATTTTAATAACTGTCACCTGGGTTAAGAATTATGCTTAGTTTAGAAAATGCAAACAATACTACTACTTCTAAATTTATTTTGTTAATGAAGCCACTACATAAATTTAGCACTTTTTTTTATTAATTGCTCACACTGAAAAGGGCTAAATTCAGAATAACTCTCTGTTTCAAAGACCTAATTGCCAAGGACCTAGCCTTAATATTAACTAGGATAATTATTATGCAAAGCATACCCACCCAGAATGTTTGCATAGCTATCACAAGCGCTTTCATAAATGATGCTTTAATTAGTCTTAATTAGAATTTGTTTAAGTCAGCAGGGAATGCAGGGCCCGTGAAATGATGTATGTAATAAGCATCAGGCTCACTTTTTACTTGGGGAATAGAGCTGACAAAATCACATCACGTTAAATTGATTCAGTCAGAATTAAAATTCTTATGGTATTAATTAAATGGGGGATCTCATTAGCAGGCTGCAGGGTGATGGAACGACTCTTTGGCGACCAGATGTGAGGAAAGAAGCACTAAAGGAGAGTACCATCAGACCAGAAAGTCTTCTTATTTAACTTAGGTACATGCATGCTAACCTTCAGCTTGGGCCACGGTTGTCCATATATATAATGTGAGAGATACCAGGAACTCAGGACAATCTTTTTTTGAATTCATTTGACTTCTTCAAGATTCTGCACCTCAGTTAAAAAAAAAAAAAGTCTGAGCATTGAGAAACATCATTTTTTTTTAATGTTTATTTATTTTTGACAGAGAGAGAGAGAGACAGAACATGAGCGGGGGAGGGGCAGAGAGAGAGGGAGACACAGAATCCGAAGCAGGCTCCAGGCTCTAAGCTGTCAGCGCAGAGCCCGACGCGGGGCTCGAACTCATGGACTGTGAGATCATGATCTGAGCCGAAGTTGGACGCTCAACAGACTGAACCACCCAGGCACCCCAAGAAACATCATTTTTATTTGACAAACTACCAACCCCAATTTGGGAATCCATAAATCATTAAAATGGATAAGTATGATTTTTCTTAGTTAAGTACATGTGTTTCTTAGTGGGCATGATATTAATTGAGAAGTTATATCCAGGGTTCTTTCTTCATTTCTTCTCATTGGCTCTATGACAACATTAAAAACATAACTTCTGTTTAGTCAAATAAATGGTAGGGTATCAATTAGTGCCTTCCCAGAGCCACTGGTGAGTTTTCTTTTTTCTGCTATCCCATAATGAAAGAAGGCACACCTTGTTATTTTTAAAACAGTTCTCAGTTTGCAAGTCTGGTCATGGACGGATGATATTTATTTCCAATTAACATATGTTTTGTGAATGGCAAGGGGCATATACTGTGGCTGTGCACATTTTTGGTCAAAATTAACAATTTAAGGCTTTGGCTTGATTTCTTTCAGCATTTGTAAAAATGAATATTTTTTCTTATAAATGCTGAATGAGTAGAAAAATACTGAGGCTCAACCTTCCTATTCAAAGACATTGAGTTAGACAGCTGATATTTAACTACAGAGGAAGTGAGTCTTAATTATCATCCATAGGAAATCACGAGTGTTTTTGGATTCATAGCTAGATCTTTAAAGAAAAATCAGAAAGCTAATTTAATAACTGGAGGAATATTAAAAGTTGTACTCCCTCACATTTTGTTTTAAATAGATAAATTAGTAAATAAGAGTGTAACAACAGCTACTGTCAGCTACCATATATTTGGGGTAAAACGTTTTGATTTCCTTTTATTTTAAAAATGGATAGGGGGAAAAGAAAAAGGAAAAGAAAAAAAAAAAAAGAGGTTAGAGTGGGAGAGAGCCAAAGCATAAGAGACTGTTAAACACTGAGAACAAACTGAGGGTTGATGGGGGGGTGGGAGGGAGGGGAGGGTGGGTGATGGGTATTGAGGAGGGCACCTTTTGGGATGAGCACTGGGTGTTGTATGGAAACCAATTTGACAATAAATTTCATATATTGAAAAAAAAAGGATAGGTGGGAAATAGCGTATTGTATTTCCATATGCAAATGATGGGAAATACCACTAGAAATGTCCAGGAGAACGTAGACCAGGGGTTAAGTATTTCGTGGGAAGAGATACATCCTTGCTTCCAAGTAGGACTATAAGTTTCAGACTCAAACATCAGTTTTCTTTCTCCAGTAATTCTTACTTTCATGGAAGTAATTTCATGTTGTGTTATTTCCTGTTGCATTTAGACTTTTTTCTCTCAAAATGATGTATCAGGATTTAAAGGCGCAGTATACATTGTTAAAAAAAAAAAAGCTTAGGATTGTCTCACTCTGCTTTGAAATGTTTTGTATGTTTTATATTTTGACTTACTATTCCACCCCTTTCTGACAGGTTGTTGAGAGTTTAAGTAAGACATAACAACAATGACCAGCCATTCAAATCCTGAGAACATTTAAAAAAGTCAAAACATACTGTGCCAATGCCTTTTCAGCAGAGTGTAACAAATGGAAATACACTTCTGTAGCCATTTAATTTTTAAAACCTCGTTCTGGAATTGATTTAACAAAGGCCAAAATTGATCTAACATTGGACCATTTCTCTCGGACAACACGAAGAAAGAAAATGCAAGTTCATTCTGAGGTGATCTTTTTTGCAACGTTACTGTTATGCAGAATAAACATATATGCAAACGATATCCAAATTGAGATCGGAAGAAAGATATATTTTGCATATCAGCAATTGAGTAAACATACATATTAAGATAATCTACAGATGGTCAGCCTTGAAATGAATTCTGTTTGAAGGGTGCCTGGGTGGCTCAGTCGGTCAGGTGTCCAACTTTGGCTCAGGTCATGATCTCATGGTTCGTGGCTTCCAGCTTTGCTTTGGGCTCCATGCTGACAGCTCAGAGCCTGGAGCTTGCTTCAGATTCTGTGTCTCCTCTCCCTCTCTTTCTCTGTCCCTCCCCTGCTTGTTCTCTGTCTCTGTCTCTTTCTGTTATTCTCAAAAATATTAAACATTAAAAAAAAAAAAAGAAATGAATTCTGTTTGAGATCTTAGGAGTTTATGTGAGATCTGTGTGTTTCAATGTTCTTCTATCGGCTCTTTTTTTTTTTTTTTTTTTTTTTTTTTTAAGATGTCCAAAACAATAATCCTAGTTTGGAGCTATAATCATGCACAAGAGAACCACCACAACCACCACAACAGCAAATTCCCACATATCCTATTTAGGAAACTGGCTTTCTCATGGCTATTTTTCTTCTTGGAAAAAAACAAAAAAACAAAAACAACAACTTATAATTATGCCTGGAGCCAACTCCTGTGTTCCTTGCCTTTAGCAACAGGGAAACTTATACTGAAGCATTTTACAGCCTAAAGAAATACACTTAAATGATTACATAACCATTCAGAAAAAGAAATTAATAACTCTGAGCCTTCTAAATGCACAGAAAAGGGACAGCCTTTGTGGAATGCAATGGTTTTGATTTAGGTAAGGCCAGCTGACCAATATTCAATTCCATTTGTAAAATTAATAGCTCCTCCATGAATTGAATGGATTGAACTTAGAAACATCTCCGTGCTGCCTCATGAGGACATGGTCAAGGGTATGGTATTTAGAATCACAGGCTTACATTTGGACACTGGCTCTTCCCCCCACTAGGTTTGAGACATGTGGGACATCATGAAATCTATCTACCTCTCCTGAAGAATGCATGCTCATCTTGTCCCCTAAGCTGTACTCCATGAGGGCAGGAACAAGATATGTCAAGCTTTACCAGAGCCCCAAATATAATGTTGCTCAATAAATTTTTGTTGAAGGAATAAGAGAATAAATCAAATTACCTCACATATAATGACAAAAGAAAAACATAGTTTTATATTTACCAATTCTCAGATCATTTCTGAAGAGGAGTTTGTGATAAAGGAGAGAGGAGATGGGTGCCTGGTTGGCTCAGTTGGTTAGGCATCTGACTTTGGCTCAGGTCACGATCTCATGGTTTGTGGATTTGAGCCCTGCATCAGGCTCTCTACTGTCAGCACAGAGCCCGCTTTGGATCCTCTGTCCCCTCCCCCCTCCCCGCCCCATCCCCATTTGTGCACTCTCTCTCAAAAATAAATATACATTAAGAAAAAATACGAAGGTCTCACAAAAGAGTCCAGCAAGTCCCGAAAGAAAGAAAGAAAGAAAGAAAGAAAGAAAGAAAGAAAGAAAGAAAAGGAGAGAGGAGAGACAAAGGCAATCAACCAATCAATCAATAGGAAACACTATTTTGCAGCAATGGGTGAAACAAAAATGATATCAATATCAATGATATCAATAGTGAATGCATTAAGCCTAGAGGGAAATGTTGCTTGTTAGTTAATGTTGTCTTATTTGGGACCAGGAACAGCATCAGAACTCTTGTTATAACATGAGAAAACAACAGGAAATTTAGAATACTGAGAAATTTATCTTGCTCATGAAATACTGTTGGGAGTATTTCATTTATTTGAACGTTCTTCTCAAGATTTTTCTGGATATAAATGTACTCTTTTGAGATGGCATGGCTAAATTACACATTAAGTTGAGTTGCTAGCCCAAAACCAGACCAGGCAACATGATTTTTTGAAAGCTGGGAGAAAAAGAAAAATCATGCATGCATGTTTTTGGAAATTATAGCAGGTAAGAGTGGGAAGGGGCATTTTGTTTTGGTGGATTAAGGCTAAATCAGAAATCATGATATTGTCTTTGTGATCCCAGGTTAAGTTCCTTATTTGCCACCACTTGCATTATTGTTAAGTGGTTATAAACAACCGCTGTCCTTGAACTCCCAGGGAGGTTGTAAAAGCAGTTCGGTGATGCTTTAAATAGCATTCATGTTCTTAGGATAAGGGCCAAATAAGATGCCCAGGAAGACAAGGAATCTCTATAGGAACCTAACTACATTTCATTGCCATTTATTAGAAGAGGAGCTTTTTATTTCCTGGTATCACAGTCCCTACCAGCTGTTATATTCTGGGCTCCTAACATCTCAGTCAAGTCTTAGGTATGTTGAATTACTCATTTCCATTTTTATCTCCCAAACTTGTCCCTAAGCATGCAATTTTTTCATCGAGTGTTATATACACATCTTTGGATGAGCCAAAATTTTAGGCAGAATGTTGGTTGTGACACAGTGACTGAATGTTTAATGTTTGACTGCAGACAGCCTTCATTCCCCACCTCTCCCCCTCGCCCTTCTACCCCATATCCAGACAGGCTATACAAGTGCCGACCCTTTCTGCTTTGGCGCTGGAGGAAAGTTCCAACCCCACCAGCCCCAGCCAAGACACATAGGAGCCTCAATTCAGCCTGATTCCTTAAATGACTTTAATAAAACCCCGGCGCAGACTCCTTTCCCTGCTCTCTTAAGTCACTTTCAGGGTAGCTTGGTTGCCAGCCCTCCTTTCCCTTTGTGTTCCCTCTTGGGGACATGGCGTCATCCGTTTCAACTTTCCCCACCAGACCTCGGGCCGGCCGGCTGGCCCGTTGAGCTGGTCCTGTCTGGGAGGGGTGATAGCAACACCAGTCGAATCTGGGTCCTTGCCACAGACAGAGATTCAGCTAAAAATGGAGAAGGATCTGTTTGTTTGTTTGTTTTAATGCACTGTGCTTTTTCTCTGTGATTTCTTTTAGACCCTGGATGCCCTGTGGACCAACAGCTCTGTAATAGACCAAAAAGGACTAGATATTGATATGATTAAGAGTATCAACAGCGGGGCAGAGGTTAGGAGGAAAACTTGAAGGGCTATCAAATCCCATTTCTTCAGGGCACAAGTTGATCTCCAGCTGGGATCAGAAATTTTCCCTAGTGATGTAGCACTGCCTAATTAGCTGCATTAGGGAAGACTCAGCCTTTCTCTGAGCGCTAGCCTCAGTTGGAGACAGGAAACTCACCTACTTCAGTGGTAAGGCTGTAACACTTAATTAATTAATGGTGGCGGCGTATTTATGATCTAGGGATAAAAGGGCGATAGGAGTGAAAGTACCGCTATATTCCTTCCTATTGCTACTGGGAAACATGACTCACGTTGGCAAATTAGTGGATCCAAGTTGAAATATATTTTTTTCCCCAAAGATTGATGGTTTATGAGTACCTTCAGCATTTCTTTCTTCCCTATTAATTCTAAAAACTTGGGTCAGTTTTGTGAAATATGTCTTACGTTTGCTGTTGAATTTGAGGTTCATGGAATAAAGCTCCAAGGTATAAGCGTATTACAGCAATCACTGTTGTTTGCTGTAACAGTGGGTGTGGAGGGGCAAATGGAGGAAGATTCTTATTCGGTGATGAACACTGTCCTTGTCCATATAGATAAGGGCTCAACGCAATGATGGGTGACTGAAGGAAGTTAGAATACAGGTCTAACTAACCCAGAACACCTTCCTCTCGGTATAGTGTATAGGAGCAAAGGGCTCAGCTCAACTACTGAAGAAATAAAGGTGAACAGAGAGAGACCTGATCCAAGCTCTGTATTAATAATAAAGACGGGAAAGAAAGTCAAATCATTAGGAAACACCGAAGGGGGAAATAAGATAATAGTTCTGGCACGTAGAAGTATGAGTAGGAGGACAATGAACTCTAAAGAACAAAATGATGTATATGCTTTGAAAAGGTGGACCACTTATATGATCTTTCTCACTACGTCATAGTGATCTTAAATGGGGAAAAACAGTATGAAAGTTCTTTCCCGGGGCACTGG
The DNA here is from genome assembly GCF_014898765.1 of Herpailurus yagouaroundi. NCBI lineage: Eukaryota > Metazoa > Chordata > Mammalia > Carnivora > Felidae > Herpailurus > Herpailurus yagouaroundi. The sequence continues at coordinate 38,875,849 of NW_024412395.1, forward strand.
GTGGCTCAGTCAGTTGAGCACCCGACTTCGGTCCAGGTCATGATCGCGCGGTTCATGAGTTCAAGCCCCGCATCGAGCTCGCGGCTGTCAGTGTAGAGCCCGCTTCAGATCCTCTGTCCCCCTCTCTCTGGCCCTCCCCCACTTGTGCTCTCTCAAAAATAAATAAACACTAAAAAAATAAAGTTCTTTCTCCTTTTAAGATTTCCCCCAAGTATCTTGCCTCTGCTGTGTGAACTCTTCTCCAAATCTCAACTGTTCTATGACTGCACCCTGAATGCAGAAAGAGAACTGTGTTTTTTGCTCACTTTTTTTCTCACAGGAATATAGCATGGAAAATACATTTGCACTGGGCTACTTTACTGGGTTTTAAACTCCCTGATACTAGTAAGGGACTTGGCAGTCAGAGGGGCCCCCAAAATGCGTCGATCTACAGTGTGAAGCACAATTGATAAAGATTCAGCAGAAGGCTTTAGAGAAAATGATAAGTGTGAAAAGAAAACCATTTTCTAAAGTGCCAAAAGCAATTACCACATGCACTTTGACCTTCTCAATTTTTGTAAGTAGTAGTAGGAAAGACATGCCTGAACAAAAGCTTTGCAGAGTGAAGACTTGGGTCAGATAAGGAATTCGGCTAGAGGATAACCAACTATCAAGATGCTTTCTGGGTATTAGGAAATAGGATATTCGTTCATAAGATGGCTTCATAATGCTCACTGTCCTTTGGCAGTTCAGGGAGCAGTTAAGGCTTTGGCAAGACAGCGCTGTTAATTTAAAAAAGGAGATTTCTTGCCCTCGTTTCCATTTCTAAGCCCGTATCTTCATAAAACCTGAAACAGGTGGTGTAATAATCTGGCTCGTCCAGTCAAAAGCCTCCTTTAACTTAACGGTAAGAGTTCCCAGTATAGAGGCCCTGTTATCAAGCGAGATACTGACCCTTAAGCACCAACCATTTCTTTCTGCATAGATAGGATTTAGAATCATTTCCTATTTATGTTTGCACTTGTCTCAGTCTCTGTGTTTGTCTACATATTGTTCATTATGAAACAAGTATAAAACATTTGTATATGTAACATATTATGTATTTATGAGACTATCATGGATATGCATACACATATGTCTCTTTGGCCCAGTTAAAATTCAGGAAATGATTCCCACATCTTGAACAAAGTATGTATGTTGGAGGTCATTTGTGAAGTTTAGCACAGAGCAGACTTTGTATAGTGAGAATTTTCTATGTTTGGGAAAGACAGCAAGAAAATACAGTGAAATAACCAACCAACCAACCAACCATTCCATGGGTAATCCCCCCAAATCCTTTCAGACCAACTGGTTGTTAACCTGACCCTCATATTTACTGTTTGAAACTACTTGGGACGGCACCACTTAATGCAGTATTATCAGTATGCCGTCTTATTGCCAAATCATGTAGGAGGAAAAAAAAAAAAACAACACAAAAATCCAAGAGCATAAGGCAAGAAGATTAAAAAGTGGCATAGGCTAGAGCCTATATACTAACTGACTTTCTTTGTGGTTAAAACCTATGAGACACCCTTAAATTGGGTTAATAACACTCGCACTTGAGAGCTGCGTGGTCCTATATGCCGCGTAGGTTTTGGTGGGGGAAGGGGCAGGACCTTCATGAAATAATCATCAGTGCCATGAAGGAGTGAAAACAGGAATGTGACACATTTGGAAGAAAGAGAAATAAGAAAATAGGGTCTCTGATCTTAATAAAAGGGGGAAAAAAACTGGTGGTGTCCACTGAGAAAACACTTCTGTACGATTGTTTGTTCACTAAGCCCATGTCTGCCTATGAGAATGGGGTAACTAGTAAATAATGTCCTTTGGCACCCTAAGAAACCTGTAGTCATCGATCTATGAATTAATCGTCAAACATTCGTGAAGGAAAGACATGGTTCTTACCTGCAGGGATATTAGAATCTAGTTAGGGAGAGAAGATACATGCATGAATAGTTCGAGTCTCCAAGGCATTATGTGATACCTTCTAGGGGAACCTCAGGTTTTCAAATGAGTTCACACTGAAATCCGTGCATGGATTCCATGATGTCAGCAGCTCCACTTTTTCCTTCCCTTCCCCAGTGAATCAGGGCATAAACTCAGCCATCTTTCCTCACATGAGAGCCCGCAGAGAGTTGCTCAAGTGTGCTTACAAGTTGTCCATTCATGTTTTCTCCCCTAGCTTCCTCAGTGAGCCGGTAAGACTCTGGAAAAATAATCTCACCTCTTCAGTGGCTTCCAGTGCCCTCCATGAGATGACTCAACTTTGGAATGCCACCACGACTCCTTCTTAGAGTTTAATGACTGTAGGGAGGTTTGCAGAATAGCTGAGGAGAAGACACAGTGCCTAATGTCAGCCCTAGACGCTTCTAGACACTACTTTAGTCCTAAGTATCATAAAACCATGCTTAAAAGTCTCTCCTTAAACTTCGGGTTCAAACTGCTGGGAAGGGAAGGGAGGGTTCTGAGACCACACAGACTTAGACTCGGTGCCATTGCTCTTATGATTTATTATAATTTTTCTTTTTACCTATTTCTGTGTCCCAGGTATCAGGCCTCCTCTTTATTTTTTTGATCCAAAATAAAAACCTCATGCATACTGAGCCATGCAAATATCATATGGCCTAATTGGAGTGAGCCTGTATGTCCACGTCTCCTCTGCCCCTGCTGTGCTGTGGATCAGCTGTGACCCGAACTATCCCGATGTAAGATAGGAATTCAGGGGACTGGAAACGTTCTCTGGCCTCGGGTGGTCAGAGAAGAAAAGGAATAACAGGTGGCACTTGATTTTTGCTGGAAGGATAATTAGAGTCCTGTAGAAGGGAAGGAAAAGGAAGATCAAAGCCACTTACCAAGTAAAACGGTGGTGTAACAAATGTTGGGGTTCCAATGCTTTTCCTGCTTAAGGACCCAGGCACCCATTTCCACAGCTGCTGGGAGTGTTGGCTGCTGAAATTCACAGCTGAGTCCTTGTCCTGGAACTGCCCTCAGCTCAAGGAACCCGTGTCACCCAATGTCATAGCCCCTTTGAAGGGACAAGCTGTACCCAATGATGAGTTAATGTGAAGGTACCCAGGCCAGTCTCTTCTACTCAACGTGAGACACCCCTAGGCATCAGCCTGGCTCCGGAGCTCCCCGAGGGTTTGGTTGAGGTCCCTGCTGCCACGGCGTCACCATTCAAGTTCTTCCTCTGCCTTCTTTCCGATCCTCCGATCACTGCCTTACGGATGTTCCCCAGAGCACTTTCCCTTAAAATCCCTGCTTCACAGTCTGTTTTACAGGAACCCTCCCCTCCCCAAGACAAAAGAGAAATAAAAAAAGATTTTCAGGGGACAGTGAATTTATCAAGCTAGCTAGAGCGAAAGTTTCATTGGGGTAGTAGCGTGTGACCTGAGACTGGAAGAGAAGGTTTACAGGGAGGCCCTTGAATGCCAGGCTATTGTGTTAGGCGTTTATCTAAGGGTAACCAGGTCAGTAAATAGGTGGCCCCTGGGCTCACAGCAGCTTCTCCATTCTGTACCTGGAGTGTGCTATCTTCCCCCACTGCATTCCAGCTGATTAGAAAATCCTTCTCTAGATTGAGAATCAGTCTGATTCATATGTCGTGAAGCCTACACCGATCCCAGCCATACCGTTTTAGAAGCAACTTAATATCATTCTAGATTCTAATAGAAACTTCTTACTCATTGAGAATTGAGACATGTTTGTTAATCAAGAGTATTTTTCCAATAGTCGTTTGATATACAAACTTTAATGCTACCCTGACGTGGAAATTAAACGCGTCGAGAACTAAAGAATGCATGTAGGTACTGAATATATGTCCACCACTAAGAAATTTCTTTTGGAAGACCCCTTGCTTGGGAATGTATTGAAATAGGCCTACCTTTTTTTTTGTTTTGTTTTGTTTTTTTTTTTAAGCTAATCTTTTAAAAATAATGTCATCAGATGGGATAACACACATATAGGGCAAATAAATAAGAAGATTTTTAAAATATACTGAATGATGATATATGGTTTGACATAAAATATCACCTTTTCAATTTTGATTCTTCCCCAATATCACTGCCACGTACATTGCAGCATCAGGAACGTCTGTGAAGTCTTACCAAACACATCTTCATCATGGTCAGTGAGGGTCTGCGCGTTGACTCACGTATCACGTGTTACTTGAGTAATGTGACTGCACCACCTCGTCCGGGATGCACATTATTATCCAGAGTTCCACCTTTGGCTCTCAAAAGAGACAGGGTCAGTCTATCTTTAAATAATTTTGTAACAATGTTTCTCTCGTAAGTGGGATTTCAACCAAAGAAACAAAAGCAAAAATATTTACAACCGCGTTCAAATTTCCGTGGCCTGAAAGACATTTTATGCATGGCGAATTTCCATCTTTGCCTGTCGTGGAACTGTAGCTGGAGGAAGCAATGGTAAAAGGGTCAGTCAGCAGCTTCCGTTTCCTTAGAACATATGTCATGGTTTTATCTCTTGCTTCCTATTGTACCTGTGGCCTGAAATGCAGAAGGAATCCTGGCAGATTGTCAAGAAAAATCACTGTTTAAAAAGAAAAGGGGGGGGGGAATGAAAAGAATATTCTCCTTTATCAGAGACAGCCCAGGAGGTATGTTATAGGGGTGGGTGGTGTGCTTGCACGCGTGAGAGAGTCAGAGACAGAGACAGAGACAGAGACAGGGAGAATAAAAGTGCAATCTCTGAGATGTTTCCACTGGTCCTCATCACATGAGTTGATGTAAAAAGATGAACAAAGTGCCCAGTGATCTTTGAGCAGCTTTTTGTCTTTGAGTCAGAATTTCAAATAGGACTTCATTTTTAACTTATATTGTCAGGGGCCCCATGATTTCCTACATTAAACACCCCATTTCTTCAAATGTAGCTATTGTGAGTGAGTCCATACCTAGGGCAAAGAGATGTTATTAGAATTCATAAATTAAAAACCTTCCACTTTGCATTATATATACTCCACCTGCACTTTTCTGTACAAATACTAATTCAATCCAAAATCTTAAGTCACTTTTTAAATATATATATATATATATATATATATATA
>NW_024412395.1:38881031-38905322 GCF_014898765.1 Herpailurus yagouaroundi
TATATATATATATATATATATATATATATATATATATATAACAGTTTGATAAATATGATGATTCAGTACCAGGTCTTAACAAAGGAAAGCAAACAAATAATGATGAAGGTTGTATTACTACTGGAAGACTTAATTATAACAACAAACCTATCAGTGAATAATTCAAAACATAGCATTTTAGGCAGCGTCAAAGGTCTCTATATATTTAGTGGCCTTAAGGGCATCTTTGTATGACAGAATTGGACAGTAAGCACCGTTAATGACACTGGTGGTTAGAAAGACTCAATTATTTTGTTTCTACTGTGTTCAAGAAAGCAGGAATTGTAAGATATTTTAGAAAATTCTAAACAAACTTCTTAGAGAAAAGCCATTTGGTGTTTAAAAACACAAATAATATCTGGAAAACTCACCAAAGCAGAAAGACAGGCTATCCAAGAAATCTAAATAGCAGAGGCAATATTGTCCAGAAATACATACTAAAATCAAAGGCATATGCACTTTCCATATCTCTGCAGCTATCCAGGAGCACAGATAATATAATTAACAAGATACACGCATGCACGCAGGCACACACAGCCCAGCAATATAGCATCGACTCAAGAAGAAAACATATGCTTTAGGAGTGCTCACTGCATCTCAATGTTTGCCATTTGAGACAATGACCTGTTCTCTCTAAAAAGCAACTATTAGAGTATTACACTGAAATTGAGGATTTCGTACTCAAAAAAATCCCTTCTTGTCCAAAATATTAAGTGGAAGAGGCCATCTTTTGCTAAAGTTCTAAAACCTGTGTGATTAAGTCCATCCTATTTTACTTAAAAAAAAAATGTTTATTTATTTATTTATTTATTTATTTAGAGAGAGAGAGAGAGGGAATGAGAAGAGGAGGGGCAAAGGGAGAGGGAGAGGGAGAGGGAGAGGGAGAGACAGAATCCCAAGCTGGCTCTGTGCTGAGAGTGTAAGCCTGACGCAGGGCTGGATCTCATGACCTGAACCGTGAGATCATGCCCGGAGCCGAATCAAGAGTTGGCCGCTTAACCTACTGAGCCACCCAGGTGCACCCCATTTTAGTTTTTAAGGAAAAAAAACAAACATTTATTGACCAGGGTTTTCTGCCTGAATATGCTGTGACTCTCTGGAAGAAACCAAGTCTGCTTCGCTAGCATCTAGGTTTATCCCTTCAAAATCGGCCATCATATGTTGTGGTTTTATCTTTTTTTAAATTTTTTTTTTAACGTTTATTTTTGAGACAGAGAGAGACAGAGCATGAACGGGGGAGGGTCAGAGAGAGGGAGACACAGAATCTGAAACAGGCTCCGGGCTCTGAGCTGTCAGCACAGAGCCCGACGTGGGGCTTGAACTCACTGACCGGGAGATCGTGACCTGAGCCGAAGTCGGCCGCTTAAACGACTGAGCCACCCAGGCGCCCCTCTTTTTTTTTTTTTTTTTAATTTCATTCTGTAGTGAAAGGTCAGTATGTTTTTTAAAATAATATTTTACAGGAATATAAAGTAATAATGGCACTTAGAAAAGTATAGATGTTCAGGAGGAAACGGGGTAGTCGCTAAAAAAAATGAACACGAGGAGTTGCTTTTTCCTTAAATGTGCAAAATATCACAGGGAAGTTTGGGACTCTGCGGGCTCATGCTCACACTGTGGATTCAGCTTGCGAGGACTGCTTCTTCCTCTTCTTTTCTCATTCCCGTTTACCACCTCCTCGTTTGCACTCTGTTTTACGTTTTCCAGAACAGCAGCATGACAAAGACTTGCTTTTAGTCTTAGGAAACACTACTAGCAACAAAAAGATGGGACTAACCTTTCCTATTCCGGGCAATTCTTCCACCCGGCAGATATTTTAAGACTTCACAGAAATTGAGTACTCTTTTTCCTTTTCTTTTTTTTTTTTTTTTCGAAACCTAGTCCAAACCTACTAAAACATTCACCATGCCTGCTGCCTAATGCATTTATTCATGCCCTCTATATATTCTCCTCTATAACCTCTTCCTTTGTGTCTTCATTTTAATAATATTGCTTATGTGAAAACTGCTGGGTAAATTATTCAATTTTTTCCTATTATCCAGTATATCTGCAATAAAACTGATAAACTATCTCGGTAAATACATTTATAATAATTTAAGTTAGTCTTCGCTGCTTATTGTCTGCCTGCCTGCCTGTCTCTCTTTATCTAGCTCTTACACACCCTCCTCAAACCTTTGGCCAGGGTAGACTTGAAGTACTTTGTGTCTGTTTGTTACATAATGAAGACAATCTGTTAAGTAGATGCAAATGCTAATTCTGTAGTTACTTTTCATTTCACATGAAATTTCATTAGTGTTAAGTATGGAAAATTAATTACTCCTTAATCACAAGTCCACAGAACTTAATCACCAACTACAAATAACTATGTTAAAGGGTAATGCTATGGATTAACCATAAATCAACAAAGCAGGCAAATTTTGCATTAAGGCCAAAATTTAGGTGGGTACTCATGACCTCTAGGCGCTAAATAAAAAAATAGGTACGATCTCTGCGCTAGAGCAGTGTTTTTTCAAAGATTTAGTTTTTCAGTCACTATACACACACACACACACACACACACACGTACACTCAGAAGATAAAATAATCTCTCAAATTGTTTACAGTTTACTAGGGACACTGGAAAGAGATGAACACTTTAAGTCTCTTCACAGGTGTTTTGAAACCATAAGAGGAGGAGCAGCTAACTGACCCTTTGTGTGGTCATGGGACCAGAGAAAGTTAAGCAGAAACCCTAATATATTTACCCATATCATATCATCCCTTGTTTATTTTTTCTCCACTCTCTTCAGTAGGACTTTTTTTTTTTTTTTTTTTGTTTTGTTTTTTTTGTTTTGTTTTTTTGTTTTTTTGTTTTTTTTAATGATCAAATCAGTGATGTGCTGCAGTCTTCATACTGGTTGGCAGCTGGGGAGAGCCCGTTCTTAGCATCTCTTCCCAACTCTGAATTTTGTTACATCATGTTAATTCGTCACTTGAAATTGTTGATGGTAACAGTGTTTACACCATGGGAATTGGCATATGCTACTAAGCAGACCTTAAAAAAAAACATTCCTCCAAAGAGCAAGTTGTTAAACATTTACCAGCACACCACCTGGCCAGGAAATGTAGCATTCCTTGAATCTACTGGAAAACTGAGTGGGGGATAATGAGACAGGACGCTTTTTCCGATATATGTAAGGTATGGTCCATGATAAAGCAAAGGTTAGAATTATAAATAAGACCGTATCCTTGCTTTCTTAGAAATCACAATAAGGGGAATAAGATAAGTCATCAATCTATCTCAAGACCAAATCAGTTTAAAAAGTTTAAGAGAGGAAGGCTAGAAAGACTGCTCCAAAAATACATTTCAGTTGCTGTGATTGGTCTATGGATTGTTGGGTCATTAAGATCCCATACTTACTGTCACGTAAAGTCTGTGGGTCATTCAGGCAAGAATGTTTTCTTGGGGGATGAAGTTTCTCAGAGAGTTTTCATCAACTTGTCATCCATCTGTGGAGATTCTATCCAATGCCAGCAATAGAAACAGATAGTGTAGGGACGGCTGGGTGGCTCAGTCGGTTAAGCACCCAACTTTTGATTTTGGCTCAGGTCATGATCTCATCATTTGTGAGATCAAGCCCCACACTGACAGTGCAGGGTCTGCTTGGGATTGTCTCTCTTCCTCTCTCTCTGCCCCATCCCCCCACTCTCAAAATAAATAAATAAACAAAAAAAAAGAGAAAGAAACAGATAGTGTAACATAGTGTTTAAGAATGTTGGTATAGGCTTCCGAGTGCCTTGGTTCAAATACTCCATTATTACACAATGCTGGGAAAGTTACATTACTTCTCTGCTTCATACTCCTCTTTCTTAAAGTTAGAATAGTACTTATACTCAAATCATATAATTTTTTGAAGATGAATTAAAAATGTGAAAGCACTCAGGACCTGCCTGGCATATCCTGTATACTCAAATGTTGTCCATTGTCTTTATCAACACATATTCACAAGGACAGTAGCTTCCACAAAGTGGATTAGGCATGATCAGATCCTATCATTATGAATACTTTCAGAACTTCCAGAAGTCATTGCTAATCCTTGAGCTTGACAAATACGAAGATTAGCCATAGCATATTGGGTATTTGCCCAATTTCTCTGCAATTATCCCTGAATATCTGTGACATTATCTTCACCTTTTTCTAGCATTATGAACAAATTCAGTAGATATGAATTCACTTGTATTGTTACATTTACCTATTCAATGAGAGGGGAAAGTCACAGATCTGGAAATACAATGAAGCTGACCTCATAACATGATATAAAGATAAGGTTGACATATTTTTGGAAAGACATAAGAACTTAAAAAAAGACCTAGAACTTGTCCTTTACCTCACTGGTCATGGAGTTATTCACCACCTGCCAGTTCCTATGAAGTCTTTGTTGAAAAACAAGAGAGAAAAAGTGACCCTTCAACACAGAATGTTTACTTCATTTCCAGATCTGCTTCTTGTATTCTGGGAATCCCACTGTGAGGCCTGCTCACAGATATAGATGTGGCCGGAGCTGGAGTCATTGCTGAGACATAATGTAGGCATTCGTGGTGATTAGTGAATCATTTATAAAATTCCTTGAAAGTGAAAACCTGCTCCATAGGGCCTAAATCCATAAGACCCAAGAACCATAAATCACCTCTATAAAGAGCCTATACATACTCCACATACATATTATACATACATTTGTGGAGTGAAGGTTGGGTAGAGCATGGGAAGAACAGAAAGCGACCAGGGTTCTTGTATGCAGTTAACAAAATCGTGGATTATTGTTCAAACCCTCAAGGATATACTTAGATGCCACGGTATAGATACTGGCATAACAATCAGGACCTATGTTTTGATCCCAGCGCTACCACTGATTTGCTAAGGTGTTGCGCAAATCACTGGATTTAGGTTTCCTTTTTTTAAGGTATTGGCTTAGACACATGGTTTTAAAACTGTTCTGAGAAGCCCTTGGTACCCCCAACAGAGGGATCTTGGGGATGGCATTCAGAGGGCGGCAATATCAGCACTCAGGAGTCCAGGCTACCTCTCCCTGACCACCATTTCCATCAATTTTACAGATTAAATATTTACAAGTTTTTGGGGCGCCTGGGTGGCTCAGTCGGTTGGGCGGCCGACTTCGGCTCAGGTCATGATCTCTCTGTCTGTGAGTTCGAGCCCCGCGTTGGGCTCTGTGCTGACCGTGCAGAGCCTAGAGCCTGTTTCGGATTTTGTGTCTCCCTCTCTCTCTGACCCTCCCCCATTCATGCTCTGTCTCTCTCTGTCTCAAAAATAAATAAACGTTAAAAAAAATTAAAAAAAATTAATATTTACAAGTTTTTTAAATACTTGCTGTGCATAATTAAAATAATATATATCACTGGTGGGGCGCCTGGGTGGCTCAGTTGGTTAGGTGATTGACTTCGGCTCAGGTCATGATCTCACAGATCTCACATAGTAAATAAATGTTAAAAAAATTAAAAAAATATATCATTGGTTAAAAGTTGAAAACCATTGAACTGGTTCAGTTTTAAAGGTTCGAGACTCTTCTTTACAGTTTCCTATCACTAGTTTAGGAGGTGATACTTCGTGTAATACTAAAATTAGCTCATACTACTTAGATTACCTAGACTTATAATTATTTAGTACCTAGATGACTATATAGAACTCCGATGAAATGAAAAAAACAGGGGGTGAACATTCAGTAGGGTTGAGATCTTTTCAATACTTTAATTTTTTTTTAACGTTTATTTATTATTGAGAGACAGAAAGACACAGAGCGTGAGCAGGGGAGGGGTAGAGAGAGGAGGAGACACAGAATCCAAAGTAGGCTTCAGGCTCTGAGCGGTCAGCCCAGAGCCCGAAGCGGGGCTCGAACTCATGCTCTGTGAGATCGTGACCTGAGCTGAAGTCAGTCGCCTGACCAACAGCCACCCAGGCGCCCCTAGATCTTTTCAATACTTTAAATGCTACAAGTTTACAAAAGAAAAATATTATCTTCTATTAATTTTAAGGCATCTGTCATTTCATTCCCCTTTTCCATCTGATGTGGTTTATCTCAGAATTCAATACTGGAAAGTACTGTAAGGAACCTATCATTTTACAGAGGAGTGCCTAGGGTTATTCGAAGTTGCTCGAGGAGCTATTCCATCTCCAGGCTCTTTCCATCATAACTTTGGCCAAAGAATAAATATATAATCCACCTGAAGCAACCATATGGCGATTCTTAACCACATTCCCCTGACCTTTCTCTGTCTCTCTCTCCCTCTCTCCTTCTTTGCTTTCCTTTTTCTTCTTTCTTCCTTTATTTTCTTTCTTTCTTTCTCTTTCTTTCTTTCTTTCTTTCTTTCTCTTTCCTTTCTTTCTCTTTCTCCTTTCTTTCTTTTTTCTTTCTTTCTCTTTCTTTTCTTTCTTTCTTCTTTCTTTCATTTACTAAACAATTTTTGAATTTCCACAAAAAGCCCAGCACTCTACTAGTACTGGAAATTTGCAGTTATATAAGCCCTGGTACATATCTTATGAAATAGTCTGGAAGAGGAGACAGACAAGTAAACCACTTATATGAGTATAGAGTGCTAGGTCCTATGGGAGAAATATTCAAGCGAGATTTTTAAATCAGAGAAGCAATTGGGAATGGTCAGGGAGAAAGTGGCACTTGGAGTTTTACATTTTGAAGAATGAATAGAATTTGGGTAGACCAAAGTGTCTATGGGCTTGTAAATATGTGGCTAGGCAGGCCATGGAGGGAATATTCAAGATAGAAGAAAAAAGACACAGATGCCTCCAACAGGTGCTGCATTGGAGGATCTGCAAGTATCTTAGTACATCTCTATAGAAGGGTGCATTTCAGGAAAGGGTGTTGGGAGATGAGAGCTATAGGGAGCAAAAACATCATAGAGGGTCTCGTAAAGACAGAGTTCACAAGCATGAATTTTACCCTAAAAATGTTATGATGCAACACAAAGCAACTGATCATGGGGATGCCATCATCAGGTCTGTATCATAGAAAATAACCGGCTGGACTGGGTGGAGAGACTGGCAGAAGCCAGTCCCAAGATGGCAGAACCATAAGGATGTGCTTCTAGTAATCTAGAAGAAAGGGATGAGGGTTATAGTGTGTGCTAGAGAGAACTGACATCAGGGGATAAATCTTTTTGAAAAATTAATTAACCATTAACCCTGTCTCTGCTTACAGGGGTTTAAGAAAAATACGTGGTAAGAGACAGATTATTTTGGTCCTCCCAGGGACTCGGGTACTCTTGAAGATAAAGATCGAAATGCTAAATCTGCAATTCCACACTTAACAAATACTCCCACAGATATTTCCATGGCATTAAATGCAGAAAATGTTTCCAGGAGAGTTAAATACAATATTTTTGTTTTCTTTTTACAGAGTAACAGATTGTCATGCTCTGACCTTGAGTTTCCTGTCTCCAGATGTTGGGTATGTTTTTGCCATTTTGGAGTCCATCGGATACTCTATAAGTTTAAAGAGATATACTAAGCTAAGATAGAAATTAGTATTAGTTCAGGAAAGAGATTCACATCCATCAGATTAATCAAAATAGTCAACGTATTTGTTGTTTAGAACTAGTGGGGCACCTGGGTGGCTTAGTCAGTTAAGCGTCCCACTTCAGCTCGGGCCATGAGCTCATGGTTCACGGGTTCAAGCCCTTGTGTCGGGCTCTGGACAGACAGCTCAGAGCCAGCAACCTGCTTCAGACGCTGTGTCTCCCTCTCTCTCCAGACCTCCACTGCTCACGCTCTGTCTCTCTCTTTCTCAAAAATAAAATAAAATGTTAAAAAAATTAGAACTAGCCGTATATGCTACGAACTATAGGGAAATGGGTACGGAGGAGGAAAAGGACTTGTACTGTAAATTTTAACAAAATTTTATTTTGTTAAAACCAGGGGTTATAATGCTCATAGAGAAAAGGATATCTGAACATGCTTTTATTTATTTCGCTGGGAATACTCAGCTTGTATCACAGCCAGTGTCTCTCAAATTGTGGTGCCAAGATCAGCAACATCGGCCTCACCCGGGAACCTCTTAGAAAAGGAAATTCAGCAAACCCACTTCAGACGTACTGAAACAGAAACTCTACAGGGCAGAGGAGGTAGTAATCTGAGGTGTAACAAGCCTGCAGGGAGGTTCTGTTGCACATCAAAGTTCGAGAAGCACCGTGACAGAGCTGTTATCCTACTGGTTGAGAGCTTGGCCTCCGGAATCAGACAGAAATACCTTCAACTTCTGGCTCTTCTACTAAGTAGATGTGATCTTGGGAAATTTACTTACCTTTTCTGAACTTTAGTCTCCTCATTTGTAACATGGGGATAAACATATTTCCTACGGCATCGGGTGGTTATAGACATTCAGTGAGATCACTCATTCATTCATTCATTCATTCTGACTCATTGGGCTTCCTCGCAGGCACTCTTTTAGGCACTGGAGTTTCAATGGTGAATAAAAAAGATAGGTCTTTACTTGGGAGAGGAAGAGATACGCATTCCAGTGCCTTTCATGTTGCGCAGACTCATCACCCAGCCTGTCTGGCTCACAGAAAGCTTTCGACAAACATTATTCGTGATGAGTATTAGCTAATTGTGTCTTTGAATCTGAATTCAAAAGCTATACCATTTTCAATGTTCTCTATTCATTGCTTTTGGAAACGTTGTTAAGATCAATAGAGGTGTGGCTGTTAAAAACCAAAAAAAAAAAAAAAAAAAAAACAAAACAACAACAACAACACAAAACAATGCTCCAGCTCTTAAAACAGAAAAAAACTTACAGACTATAACTTATGAAAATGGAACTGCCACTAATTTAAAGGCAACACTTCACCCCAAAGAATATGGCGACACACTCCGGGGTTGGTGTTGAGGCCATTCTGAAATACTCCGTTTGTAAAGGATTTAGAACACCCCAAAGTTTCTGTCCTATTGCCTGCTGACCACATTAAAAAATGAACTGTTCCCATATTACATGATGCTTGAAAGCTCTCTGTGTTTGATGGAGGGGAGCAATCTGCTGGGTGTCCAGGAAAAGCGGCTACAACTTTCTTAACAGCCTCTCTCATCTGGTGATGGAGGCCTAATCATTTAAATAAAAAAAGGGCAGAGAAAATGCTGAGAGGCAGTTTGATCTAACTCAACCTTTTCAAATGACTACACTAATTTTAAACATGTGAATTTAACTGTATGTTTGCCCCTCTATAAACAGGGCGAACAAACAGTATATCATTTTTACACTTGAACTGTATTATGATTTTAATGCAGGCTCAGGTGAGGTGAGGTCAGAAGATACAATTAAATGGATCTGGTACCAGCTGGAGATTAGGTTCTCTTTAACCATGCTTGGGTGATTTATCCATCAACAACTCATGTACTGCTCCATAAAAATTGATATCTGTTTAAAAATAGGTATTAAAATACAGTGTACTTTTAAAATTAGAGACTAAAATATTGTGTAGTTGCCAGCAGGTAGTTTATTTAATATTCATGTGCAATATGAAACAGAAAGATTCCTGTTCTTGGAATAAATATCTATTAGAATAAATTTGCCCTAGTTACTAATATATGTGGAGCTTCTGTGCTTGGTCAAGTCCTTGGAAACAAATGCAGAAACAAACTTTCAAATCATTTGCAACCTCGCCAGCATGTGGAATGGTGACATGTTATAACCTCACTTCCTAAATAACTCTATCTGTTCCTAAATAATCCTTCCTCAAGGATTTATTTCGGTGTTGTTTTTCCAAGAAAGGCTGTTTAAAAACAAAAACAGGGATAAAAAGGAAACAGAAATGCCAAGTACATGGATTTATTAAGAGGAAATGCAAAATCTGGGTGCTTTTCTATATTCTACTGTAAACTATGAACAGTAGATTTCAATCTTGTAGTCGAATTTCGTTCCTAATAGATGTTAATTCAAATATTTGGATTTTCAGCGTCTAAAGCCAACTTGGAGCTCTAAGTAAAGGGCAATCATTTGTCTACTAATATGCATATCAAAAACTTAAACAAATGAGCATTTAAAAGTAATATTTGATTAACCATTCGCTGAAAGAAAAGTAATTCTGCCTGTCTAATCTAGTAATTTATATAGTTTAGTGATTTGCTTGTCAATAAGGAACAAATTGCCCTAATATATTACTGTAATGCTTCATTTTCATTAAGACATCTGCCAACTTTTCAAAAAACCTTTTCCATTTGGGACTTGACTTATAATTGTAGAGTCCCTTGGGGGAATTTCAATATTATTCTAATCAATTTTATCCACAATACACAATATGGATGATTACATCGCAATGTAATTTCCAAAGTTACCTTCTCGCATTAGTCATTTGCAAAGAGAGAGGACACTGCCAATGTCTCCAGAACATATTTTAGAAAAGAATAGAGACTCACTGCAGCAATGGAGCAAAGAATATTTTTCATCATTTGAATGCATCACAACATGAATATGTATATGTACAGATAGGCTTATATAATTTACAACCACACTTCTAAGCTTTATGGTCTATAACATTTATATGTTATTTTTATGCAATCAGATGATAATGGATTTTACAGCCACAAGACTCAAAAGTCGAAAAGTCCTCCAAGATGATCTTCCTGTGTGTGGACTCCTGTGATAAGGCCATGGCCTTTTTTCTCTTTTTTATAATAGAGGGAGGGGGATCACAGTCCCAGGGAAAGCCGGAACAAGAAAAGGGGTCTTAGTCCTACTCCAAATTGAACAAGGCTCCCAAAGAGTCATTCAACTAGCCTCTATCCTTAACAAGGGTAATATTTTGGCTTTCATCTTTACTTTATATTTCACTTCTCAACTTCTCCTGACCCAGGTGTGTGAAAGTTATACTACTTGTGGAGAGATGGCTCCCAGACCTGCCCCCATCATCATTATGGTTGTCTTCCCATGGGCATCTCATCTATTTTTAAGACTATAAACATACCCCTACCATGTCAGAGAAATCCACCTTCACTTTAGCAGTGAGTATTAAGGAGCATACAAGAGGCAACAAATAGGTCTGCTAAATACCTTAAATGTATAGAAAGAAAAGGAAATCAGAATAACAAATAATAAACCTTCTGGTGAAGAGCAAGCCACTGGCATTCTGAGGAAAGTCAAGGTTTTTGGGTTTCTGCTTCTCTTACCAACCTCTTCTGACTGCCATTTTTTTAAGCAGCAAAAATGAGTAGCAAAAATGAACTGTAAATCTCAGGTTTCTACCTCAAGTTTCTTTCCTATTTTAAAATGTATTTATAAGTTGTTTCAACCAATCATTTTTATTTTAAAGGTTTATTTATTTATTTAATTTTTTTAATGTTTATTTTTGAGAGAGAGAGAGAGAGAGAGAGAGAGAGAGAGAGAGAGAGGAGCAGAGAGACAGGGAGACACAGAATCTGAAGTGGGCTCCAGGCTCTGAGCTGTCAGCACAGAGCCTGACACGGGGCTCAAACTAAGGAACAGCGCGATCAAGACCTGAGTTGAAGTCAGACGCTTAATGGGACTGAGCCACCCAGGCCCCTTAAAGGTTTTTTTAAGCTTGTAATATTACTATGAGATTGAATGAATTACACTGAACACTTGGCTACTACTTCCCAACCAAACTAGGTACAAATTCATCCCCCAAAGTAATAAAGTTGTCATTAACAACATTTATTAAATACTTACCAAACACAAGATAATTCCTAGAACATATATGAGGAAAATTTTAAGACAATACCTGTAAAAGAAGTCTTCAAAAACTAGAAAGACACATATTGTTTGTTGCTAAGGAGATTCAATATGTTAGGGCTTGTTATTCTATTTAAATTAATTCAATCTTCATCAAGACAATCCTGATAAAATATTACCAAGTATTTTTTTTTTAACTTGCAAAAATAAGCTTATCTGAAAAAATAAACTTGGAGTTTATGGACAAGGGGGGTAATATTCCAGTCTGGGAAAATGGATGGGCTAAGTTTTATGGGCAGCAATTTGGAAAGGATGTTCAGGAGATGATAGGCACATTTGGTGGGTCCCAGAATTCATATAGGAAAGAAGAAGATTAGATTATAAAGATAGAAGGGACCCAGATGGGAGAGAACTTTTGATTCTAAACTAAGTACAGGGACTTGCTTTGCAAAGGGAAATAATTTAAGAGTTTTGAGCCAGGGAATTACACGTGGAAAGAGCTACTTAAGAGCAGCCTCGCGGTAGTGTGCATGATGGATTGGAAGGGGAAGAGACTCTAGACAGGCAGAATAGTTCGAAGGCTATTGAAATAATCTATGCATGAAATGGTAAAGGCCCAGAATAAAATCATATAATTTATAAATGGAGGGACCTTCAGATCATCTGAAGTGCAATGGCTTTCAAGCTTTTTTTAACCATGAGCCATAGTTAGGAAATGTGTTTTCCTTACACGCCCATACATAGAAAACAAAAAAAAGTTTAACAGGACATTTATCCTTAATATTTATGATGACATTTGACATTTTTTTGCTCCATTCTTTTTTAAATTTTAGAAAATGCTGATGGAAACACATTATATTTATTTTAAGATCTTCGAACAGGTTGTGACTCTCTGTTTGTCAAATATGGCTCAGGTGCAGCCCTTTTACTTTTTGGAAGAGAAACTAAGATACAAAGAAACGAAGAGTCTTGCTCAGGGCCTCAGTGCCGGTGACTGGAAGCCAGGCCCTCCATGAATATTACAGTCAGGATGGCACCATGGTAGAAAAATATCTGAGAGTGATTTTAGAGAAGAGATAGGCAAGGTAACGCAACTGTGCTCTATTAAAGTCAACTGAGGCTCTATTCCTAATTAATTGGGTAAACAGATTTGCCATAGAATCACAGGTATCTGAAGAAAGAACTGTCTTGAGAGAAATCTAGGAGTTCACACTGAAGTTAAGAGAGTAGAGGGATAGGCAAAGTGCCCAGCAGGCAGGGAGAGCTGCAAGAGTATGTAGTACTCAAATGGCAACTCTTGTAGGTCATCTGCCCGGGAATGACCAGAAGGCTTCCAACATGGTAATTGTCTATTGAAGGGGGACTGGGTGGTTCAGTAGGTTAAGTGTCGGACTTCAGCTCAGGTCACGATCTTGTGGTTTGTGGGTTCAAGCCCCACACTGGGCTCTCTGCTGTCAGTGCAGAGCCTGCTTTGGATTTTCTGCCTCCCTCTCTCTCTCTGACCCTGACTGCTCTCTTTCTCTCTTTCTCAAAAATAAATAAACATTAAAAAAAATAATTGTATATTGAATACCTCTCCTATTCATGGCCCTCCCATGGACCACTCCATCCAATGGTAAGTAAAATCAGGTTCCTCTATGTGAGAAGTTCTTTTTTTTTTTTTTTTTTTAATGTTTATTTATTTATTTTCAGAGAGAGAGAGAGTGCATGTGCTTGCAGGAGAGGGGCAAGGGAGAGGGAGAAAGAATCCCAAGTAGGCTCTGAGCTATCAGCACAAAGCCTGATGCGGGGCTCAAACTCACAAACCTTGAGATCATCACCTGAGCCCAAACCAAGGGTCAGACGCTTAACCGACTGAACCACCCAGGCGCCCCTACGTGAGAAGTTCTTATTCAACAGTTTGTTGATAGTAATACATTTCCTTGGAATTGAACCACTACTGTGGCTAAAAATTCATCAACATCCATTTGTAACACTTTCAAATCATTTTTAAAACTTAAAAAAAATTGGGGCGCCTGGGTGGCGCAGTCGGTTGAGCGTCCGACTTCAGCCAGGTCACGATCTCGCGGTCCGTGAGTTCGAGCCCCGCGTCGGGCTCTGGGCTGATGGCTCGGAGCCTGTTTCCGATTCTGTGTCTCCCTCTCTCTCTGCCCCTCCCCCGTTCATGCTCTGTCTCTCTCTGTCCCAAAAAATAAATAAATGTTGAAAAAAAAAATTAAAAAAAAAAAAAAAACTTAAAAAAAATTAATAATCTATACAGCTGGATCCAATATCTTTACACTGGAGTTTACACCCACTCGTATTATTTTTTTCAGCCCTACCTAATGCATTTGGGTGTGTGTGTGTGTGTGTGTGTGTGTGTATACATGCGTGTGAACTGCGTTTCCTTTTTACTTCTACCAGCGTTCTTTAAGGTGGCAGGTTGCCTCTTACCGGCTTGATTCTGAAAAGAAACAGCTTCTGACAGGGAGATGAGCAGCTGGCTGGCAGCTTACGGCAACTCTGTTATTTTGCATCGGTGCAGCGTTTTCACATAAAGGGCTGAAATACAGTCTGGGAATAGTCATGCGTCGCAAACAAACCCCACAAAGCTGCTTAGCGCTGAAGATGTTATACCTGCGCGTTGACTTCTTTCTAGGTGCTTCCCTTCCTTTAATGTTAACGACAGTGCTTTTCACGCTGCCCATTTGTGGGAGGAAGAAGGGGTGCTGCCCACCAGGTTTCTAGCACTGGAGCGTTGAGAAAAATCTGTAACGGTACCTGAAGTGGGTCCAGGATTCCTCACAACAGATCCACTTGGACTTTTTTTTTTTTTTTTTTTTTTTTTTTGCTCTTTTACCCAAATAGCTTAGAGTTCCATCTTTGGGGCAAATGAAGCAGAGAAACTGGCCAACAAAGGACTCAGAATTTATTTATTTATTTATTTATTTATTTATTTATTTATTTTCCTAATCAATATATTCTTTTTTTAATACATGAAATTTATTGTCAAATTGGTTTGCATACAACACCCAGTGCTCATCCCAAAAGATGCCTTCCTCAATACGCACCACCTACCCTCCCCTCCCTCCCACCCCCCATCAACCCTCAGTTTGTTCTCAGTTTTTAAGAGTCTCTTATGCTTTGGCTCTCTCCCACTCTAACCTCCTTTTTTTTTTTTTTTCCTTCCCCTCCCCCCATGGGTTTCCGTTAAGTTTCTCAGGATCCACATAAGAGTGAAACCATATGGTATCTGTCTTTCTCTGCATGGCTTATTTCACTTAGCATCACACTCTCCAGTTCCATCCACATTGCTACAAAGGGCCATATTTCATTCTTTCTCATTGCCACGTAGTACTCCATTGTGTACATAAACCACAATTTCTTTAAAAGGACTCAGAATTTACACCATTAACGGTAATTACTGTTAATGGGGAAAAGGTGGAACAAAAAGAAACTCCTGTTCTAAGTTTTATTCCAGGTCCCGAGATTCTTGTTACTCTGAATTCTTTAAGTTTGCATGGGCTTTGAACCTTTAAAAATGAAGATATGGTTTCCTAACATATCAAATTTCCAGACCGCCTCAGAAATTTTCTAGCCATCTGCCTGTTCTACTAACGAGATCCCTGACCATTGCCTTTCTGCACACTGCTCCATGCATTACTTGTGCTAAGTGACCATCATGGTGAGGTAGTCAGCTCATTTTAAGTTCCTTTAACCCATGGTTAAAATATACAGCTCACCTTTGCTACCCACAATACCTCACAAGAAAGGGCATCCCAAAGAATCTGATAGCATGAGATGGAAGGTTATGCCACAAGAACAAAAGAAAGAGAGAAGTGGGAGACACCCAGACACTGCCGAGGCAGTGTGATAAGAGTATTTTGAAACTGCTATTTTCATGAGGTTGCATCTTTTTTTTTTTTTTTTTTTTTGTCAACGTTTATTTATTTTTGGGACAGAGAGAGACAGAGCATGAATGGGGTAGGGGCAGAGAGAGAGGGAGACACAGAATCGGAAACAGGCTCCAGGCTCTGAGCCATCAGCCCAGAGCCGGACGCGGGGCTCGAACTCACGGACCGCGAGATCGTGACCTGGCTGAAGTCGGACGCTTAACCAACTGCGCCACCCAGGCGCCCCAATGAGGTTGCATCTTAAAATTGTGTGTATGTGTGTGTGTGTGTGTGTGTGTGTGTGTGTGTGTAGGTAGTGAGCAATCAAGTTCTGGAAGTTACTTTTACCTGTCTATAGAGATAGAATAAGGTTTGTGAAAAGATCCAAAGTAATGATGAAGAGATATGATGTCAACAATACTTCATGTTTTTTTTTTATTAAGTGTAAGTTTTATAACAGTTTTTCACAATGCATCAAGTCCATACATCAAAAAAAAAAAAAAAACTATATAAGATAGCTGTGCCAAAATATCTTTTGTGTCAAAATGGTCGACTTAAAGAAACTTGTAACCTGATGTAGTGTGGTGACTTGTCCCCCACTCCATCCCCTACCCCCCCCCCCCCCGGCTGGGACATTTGGCAGTGTCTGGGGACATTTTATTTGCTCTTGGCAGTAGGTAGAGACCAGGGATGCTGATGAAAGTCCTCCGTGCACAGGAAAACCCCTCCCCACCCACTGCCACAACAAGGAATATCAGTAAGTAGGAAACCACGAGGTAGAGGGATAAAAGTGAACGAACTAAGACATGGGTTGGTGTTTTTCAGAGCATGTAAGTATAGAAACAGAAAAGAGAGCAACACAGATTTCTATCCAAAAGGCTTCTTCTGTATGCAATTACTCTTTCATGGACAATAAACAATTCATCTTGCCCCAGCAAGTCTCTTGCTGAATTCTTGACTCTGATCCTGACCCAGTGAGCCCATTCATGGGAATTTATATTATGGAAATAATCTAAAAGAAAGACATGGTCATAGGCATGTTCTTTGCGGTATTATTTATAACCTAAAATCTAACCCTACTGTAAGATAAATTGATTCCAAGGTCATAATGTAGCATGCAAGAGAAAATGTAGATTCTGCAATCAGAACGGAAATTCAGGAGAGAGGTCGAAGCAGGTAATATAAATTCGGAGTATTAATGTTGCCCTAAGATTCAACATACCTATATCTCTAAGTGAAATTTAATCTGCTCCAACTTCTTACTTGTCTGGTTGGCAGAAAACTCAATCTCCGTTATTATTGGGGGTTCCCAGCCCCTGCCTTTAATGTGGTTGTAAAAGAAGCCTGAGCTTCCTTGGGGCTGGACAATTGGGGAGGACCTGGGTTCTTAATTTGAGAGAGTGTACCTTCTTTTGCTTTTTCGATTATGGGATACTGCTCTTGAGCCCTGGTACTCACAACACGAAACTCTCCAGGATGCCCTCTCAGCCTTCATTCTCTCTGCCCTTGGTGGGCCTGGGAGGGGGTGACACCTGGAATCAGAGATGACCTAGAAACCCCAACCTGCTTTGTGGTACGCTAGCTTCCTTCTGGTCAGACCCTGCCCCGTCTGATTTTCTCTCTGCAAATAGCCCTTCTTTGTGAGCTGCAAACACCAAAGCTTTTTTATTCCCCATTTCTCTCAAGGCCAAAGACAGTATTTAGAAGCATAGTAAAGCACCTGGATTTGGGAGGGAAAAAAAAAGAGCAACACAACTATCAGGTTTTTTTTCCTTAATAACTTGATCTTTATATTACATATATTATATTATTTTATACTATTTATTATTTATAGCATATATATTATATATATTATATTTATGGTATATATGATATACTATGTTATGATATAGCATAACAGTAAAAGATATGAAGGAATAGTTAGAAACCATAAGCAAGAAAACCAAGAGAGCACACAAGAAGTTGAAGATACCTTGCTTCTAATGAATGTTAACGAAAGAGAAGCCAATGAAAAGATAAAAACATTATAATCAGAGAGATGAGATAATTTTCCAGGAAGCAGGGGATATTGGTTGTAATCAAATCTCCCAGAAATTTGAGAAAGATAGTGTTACAAAATTTGATCACAGTGAGATCATCAAAACCATGAAATCTCGAACAGTGCAATTTCAGGAACATCACCAAAGCTAGGTGAGTGTACAGAGGAAAAAGGGTTAAAGTGTATAAAGATGAGGGCAGTCCGGGGACACCTGGGTGGCTCAGTTGGTTAAGCATCCAACTTGGGCTCAGGTCATGATCTCACAGTTTGTGAGTCTGAGCCCCGCATCGGGCTCTGTGCTGACAGCTCAGAGCCTGGAGCCTGCTTCGGATTCTGTGTCTCCCTCTCTCTCTACCCCTCCCCCATTTGTACTTTGACACTCTTTCTCTCAAAATAAGTAAACATATATATAAAAAAAATAATAAGGATGAGGGCAGTCCGGTCAGTTTGTTTTAGAATCTAGCAACGGAAAGAAGTTAAGAAACAGGACCTGTGTAGGAGAAAATGTGTTGCATAATGAGCTCTATACGTGCAGAAATTTCCAAGCAAAAGTAGGTACTGGACAAGGCGAGCTTGAGGACAATGAAGGCACAGATGGGAAAACTGAGGGAAAAAGGCGGAACAAAAAGAAATGAGATCAAGAGCACAGAGTGCAGTGGGGGGGGTAAGCTTGAAAGGAGAAGGCAAAAGCGTTGAGACTAAAGAGAGGAGGCTTATGAAGAAATTTTTTTATTAAAAATTTTTTTCATGGCTGTTTATTTATTTTGAGAGCAAGAGACAGAACACGAGCAGGGGAGGGGCAGAGAGAGAGAGGGAGAGAGAGAACCCCAGGCAGGCCCTGCACTGTCAGCACAGAGCCCAATGCAAGGCTTGAACTCACAAAGTGTGAGATCATGACCGGAGCAGAAATCAAGAGTCAGACTCTCAAGCCGACTGAGCAAACCAGGTGCCCTGGCTGATGAAAATATTTTCAAACCATTGGAAAATGAGAAGAATTCCCTCCAATAGCCCCGCTGCTTAGAGAAGCACAAGGAGAGTCGTTGTCTGAGCGGGCTCACAGCCTGGGGACAGGATTCAGACACTGATGATTTGTAGAGGCATTTTCCCCAAATTAAAAGTTTAATATAGTTCATTAAGATAAAAGAACAGTGAAACAAGCTTAGCTTTGTGTTAATTTTTTGTTTATATGCAAATTCATAACTACCACCTAACCTCCTTGTAAATGCCAGGACAGGCTAATATAAAATCATTCTTTTTAAAAAATGAATTATGATCACATCCAAAAGTGCAACCCATGTATCAACTTGGACTGACACAATTGTTTTTATTTCTAATAAGGGCCTTCATTTACTTAAAATGTCACTCCCTAGGTATTCTAGTTCTCTTTTAAACATGTAAGACCATTGCTGTAAAAAAAGGAAATTACCTGAATCAAAAGCCATCCAAAGTCTTAGTTGGAAACTTGATAGGGCTACATAGAATCTTAATCTTGAAAATGCTGTAAAATTTGACTCCATCATAATAACCACAAGAGGCAGATCAATATGACTGAGTTAAGGTCTGTTCTATAAATCACTACTTGGTGAATGAATTAGGAAAAAGATAAGCTGTAACCAAAATGGTGAAGAGCGAGATGGAAACACTCCTGTCTGAAATTATCTTTCAATAAAGTCCAGCGTGGGGCTGCAGAAATGAAGAATGATATGTTGTGTACGACAGGCAATGGTATATTGTGTGCTGGCCAGATGAACTTAGGTATGGGATCTTGGGTTTCGAAGGCAAAATCCTCACTCTTTACGTAAAAGAACAACAAGAACAGAGAACACAAATAACGATCAAAAGCTGAAGTTGTCGATGTGAAGTTAGCTACGTGGCCTTATACACGGAAGATGTCAGGTCTGCGCATGTGTTACTGATTTTTTATCACTAGTCATTCAGTGCAACTAAAGGAACCTTTGTTTAGCTGCCACCACTTGCAAAGTGGTGCCTTAGAACAGGGGAATTCAACTACAGAACGCTCAACTACAGAACGTAGAGGGGTGCAGGTGCAGTAACAGAAATGTTTCTGGAAATCGTGCAGAGCCAGAAGCCGTGGTTCAGAATTACAAAAGTTCAAATAAAATTGTATTGAAACATGGGAGAGGAAATGTTTATACTCCCACTAGCTTTATAAACAAATGTTAGTAAAATGTATTATTTTATTATTTTTATTAATTACTGTGTTTTTATTTTTGAGAGAGAGAGAGCAGAGTGTGAGCACACGTGAGCGGTGTAGGGGCAGATAGTGACAGACGGAGGATCTGAACCAGGCTCCACTGTCAGCACAGAGCCCGAGGCAGGGCTCGAACCCACGGACCGTGAGATCATGACCTGAGCCGAACTAAGATGCTCAACCAACTGGGCCACCCAGGCGCCCCAGCATGTGTTATTTTTTAAATGTTTGCTCTTATCTTTGTATTATTATAATTAGCATAGCACCCACCTGATACAAAGTAGGCATTAAATAATATTTGATTAAATAAAAGTTGAGGGATGTGTGTTAAAAGCTGTAGAAAAGAAGGTAGGATTTGTTGATTTAATGAAACTATTTGTGTACTACTTTCTACTGAAGATACAGCACTTGGAGAATGGTAACATGGTCATAGCCCTTGTCCTCATGAAGCTTTTAGTCTGATGGAATGTGAACGTTGGAGGCTTTCACTACATTTTACTCACTGTAATTCAATGAAAGTTGGAAATGTAAAGATCAATGTCCCATCACAACTTTGAATATTAAGTTGAAGCAAGGAAAGAAAAAAATATTCTCAAAATAAGAGGTTAGGTGTAGCAGAAACAGATTTGGGAGTCCATGTGAAGTCTTACAATACCATCATTAAAGGGTCAAGCGTCATGCTGTAGGGCAGATGAAATATATCAAAAAGAGAGAATAAAACCCCATTTATGCTTTGTTCAATGAGTTGAAATTTAAGAGTTTTCCATGGATACTAGCCAGTTTTCATTTCCTTTTAATCTTTTTTTTTTTATGACTTATAAGTGCAGAAGCAGAGTCATAGGATGCTAAGTAGGTAAGTTGGAAACAGAGAGTAGAAAAGTGAAAGTGTGGAAATGCGGTAACAAGAGAAAACTTAAGATAGTCTTGAGTTAGATCATAAAAAACCCTAGATGCCATGCTAAGGAGTTTACATTGACCTGGGGCACAATGAGAAACAAAGCTTTTTGAATAGGAGAATGTATTGACAAAAATAGAGTATTAAAATTAGTCTGCAAGTCTTTAAAAATTTTTTTTAATGTTTATTTAACTTTTTTTTTGAGAGGGAGAGACAGAGACAGACACACACACACAGAGAAAGAGAGAGAGAGGAAGACATGGGGGAGGGGCAGAGAGGGGGGAGACATAGAATCTGAAGCAGGCTCCAGGCTCTGAGCTGTCAGCACAGAGCCCAAAACTCACAAACTGCGAGATCATGACCTGAGCTGAAGTCCGTGCTCAACCGATGGAGCCACCCAAGTGCCCCTGCAATTCTTGACAGGATAGATCAGAAGGAACTTTGAGAGAAGAAAGTCAGAATCATTTATTACCATTCCAAAACCACAGGAATGCAAGCTGCACAGGTATATGACTATCTGATTTGTTCACAGTTAAGGGTTCTATGTCATATGCACTAAGTACTTGTTGAAATAATAAATCATGTTTCTCTTATTGGGAATGCCTGTTCTTAACAACTTCAAGTTCAAAACAAGATGTCTTCTCTTTTTTTTTTCAATTTTATTTACTTATTTTGAGAGAAAGAGAGAGAGAGAGAAAGAGAGGGAGCATGAGTGGGGGAGGGGCAGAAAGAGAAGGAGAGAGAGAGAATCCCAAGCCCCAACATGGGGCTTGATCTCACCAACTGTGAGATCATGACCTGAGCTGAACTCAAGAGTCCAACGCCTAACTGACTTGAGCCACCCATACCACCCCCCGCCCCCCGAAAGCAAGACTTCTTGATTGAAAGTTTTACAATCTAAGTATTAACAATATTTTCCATTTAGAATGCCTTGGGAAATTTTAAGTCTTTTTATAATCTCTGATGTCAGTGAGAAGGAAAAAAAAAGCTAATTTACAAAAAAAAATTAAAAAGCTAATTTATACAATTCATCGTTCAGCCCATGGGTGGGGCTAATGAACATTAGGTTATAGGCAACAAGTGTGTTGATAAGGGAAAGAATAGAAGGTTCCAAAGATGAATTGTGGTTCAGCACTATTATTAGGCTCAAAAATAGAGTCTTCAAGATAATTCAGTATTTTGAGTTGCTATTACAATAGTAGGAAAAATTGGGTGCTTTCTTTTTTTGGTTGAGAAAGTAATCCTTTTTTAAACTTGGTTAAGGAATAATTGATAAATATAGTTGTATATATTTAAAGTGTACAATGGAATGATTTTATATGCATATACATTGTGGAATGACTACCAAATTTAAGATAATTAGCATGTCCATTACCTCACACAGTTTACATGTGTGTGTTTGTGTGTGTGTGTGTGTGTGTGTGTGTGTGGTGAGAAGGCTTAAGATCTACTCTCAGCAACTTTCAAGTATACAGTATCATATTTTTTTTTAATTTTTTTTCAACGTTTATTTATTTTTGGGACAGAGAGAGACAGAGCATGAATGGGGGAGGGGCAGAGAGAGAGGGAGACACAGAATCGGAAACAGGCTCCAGGCTCTGAGCCATCAGCCCAGAGCCCGACGCGGGGCTCGAACTCACGGACCGCGAGATCGTGACCTGGCTGAAGTCGACGCTTAACCGACTGTGCCACCCAGGCGCCCCTACAGTATCATATTATTAACTATAGTCACCATGCTATACATTACATCTCCAGAACTTCTTATAACTAAAATTTTGTACCCTTTGATTTACATCACCCCATTTCCCCTTCCCCCTAGCCCTTGGCCTCCACTATTCTATTTTGTTTCTATTAAATTGACCTTTTTTGTTTTTAGATTCCATATAAGTGATATCATACAGTATACTTCTTTCTCTGACTTATTTCACTTAGTATAATGTGCTCCAGTTTCATTCATGTTATTGCACATGGCAAGATTTCCTTCTTTTACACGGCTGAATAACATTCCATTGTAGCTACATATATATTATTATGTGCACATATATATGTATATTATGTGTACACATACATATCCATATATTATATGCATATATATCATTGTATATTACACTTAATTATACACATATATATTGCATATAACATATATGGATATATATCATATTTTCTTTATCCATTCATCTGTCAAAAGATGTTTAGGTTATTTCTACTTTCATTATTGTAGAATAGTGCGACAATGAATGTGTGTGTAGAGATCTCTTTGGGATACTGATTTAAATTTCTCTGGATGTATACCCAGGAGTGGGATTGCATACTGTAGTTCAATTTTTAATTTTCTGAGAAACTGATAAACTATTTTCCATCATGGCTGTACCAATTTACATGCTCACCGATGGTGTACAAAAATTCCTTTTTCTCCGTATCCTTGCCAACACTTGCTATTTCTTTGTCTAGATGCTGGTCATTTTAACGGGTGTTATCTCACAATGAGGTGATATCTCATTGTGGTTTTAACATTTCCTTGGTGATTAGTGATGTTGAGCACCTTTTCATATACCTATCTGCCATTTGTATGTCTTTTCCAGAAAAATGTCTATTTCGGTCCTTTGCCCGTTTTTAATTGGATTATTTCTTTTTATGTTATTGAGTTGTATTAGTTACTTAAATATTTTGGATATTAACCCTTTCTCAGATATATAATTTGCAAATATTTTCCAAAGGTTGCCTTTTCAATGTATTGTTTTCTTTGCTGTGCTGAGGCTCTTTAGTCTGTTGTAGTCCCACTTGTTTCTTGTAGGTTTGTTTGCTTGTGTTTTTGCTGTCTAACCCAAGAAATTATTGCCAAGACCAATGCCAAGGAGACTTTTTTCTGTTTTCTTGTAGGAGTTATAAATGGATTCAGGTATTATATTTGAGTCTTTGATCCATCTCAAGCTAATTTTTGTAAGTGATATTAGGTAGGGGTCCTGTTTCATTCTTTTGCATGTTGCTATCCAGTTTCCCCAGCAGCATTTATAAAGAGGTTATTCTCTCTCTATTGTGTGTTCTTGGCTCCCTTATCAAAAATTAGTTCACTGTATACCTGTGAGTTTATGCATGGCTTTATATTCTGTTCCACTGGTCTGTGCACTTGTTTTTATGTCTGGCCATACTGCTTCAACTGGTTTCTAGCTTTGTAATTAAAGCTCTGTAATATAGCTTGAGGGCAGAAAATGTGATGTCTGCAACTCTGTTCTTTCTTAGGATTGCTTTGGATATTCATAGTCTTTGGTGGTTCCATACAAATTTTAAGATAGTTTCTTCTATTTCAATGAAAAAGAAACCATTGGAATTTCGATAGATTGCCCTGAATCTCTATATTGCTTTGTCTAGTAGGGGCATTTCACAATTAACTCTTCCGGTTCAAGAATGCAGAATATCTTTCCATTTATATGTGTCTTCTTCAAAGTCTTTCATCAGTGTCTTATAGTTTTTAGTGTATATATCTTTCATCTCCTTGGTTAAATGTATTCCTAAGTAATATATATATATATATATATATATATATA
>NW_024412395.1:38905422-38962900 GCF_014898765.1 Herpailurus yagouaroundi
ATATATATATATATATATATATATATATACACACATACATATATACATACATATATACATATATATGTATATATATACATATATACATATGTGTGTATATATATATACACACACACACATACATATATTGATGCAATTGTAAATGGGATTGTTTGCTTTCTCGATTTATCTTTCAGGGGGTTTGTTGTTAGTTTATAACAATGCAACTGATTTCTGTGTGCTGATTTTGTTTACTATTAAGCTCAATAATCGAGTCTTTCATGATAATTCAGCATACTGAGTTGCTATTAAAGTAGCAGAGAAAATGTGTATTTTCTAAAATTTTTGATAAAGAGAGTCATCTTTTAAAGGTATGTCTGTTTCACATGTTTGAACTTGGTTCCCTCAGGAGACTGATAGCTTCTAGAAGGATCCATGTTGCCTTTCATGACTCTATACAAAATATATAGTCCCAACTAAATGTTTCTTATTAATGTATAAAGTACCAATGCACTCCATGTGAAAAATTCAAAATTGTTTGCCATCTGGTTGCTTTTTATAGGTGGAAAGACTATATTTGTTTCGTTAGTGTGCGTATTTGCACAAATAAGATCCAATTTCAGAAAAGCACAATAAAAGCAGCTAACATTTATTGAATGCTTACCAAGTGCCCATCTCTGGTCTAAGTCGCCTGCATTGATGAATATATCTACTCTTCACATCAGTTTGTGAAGTAAGTGCTGTCATATCCCTGTTTCATAGACGAAGGAACCAATACAAAGGAGCAATGAAGCAAATTGTCCACAAGGGCACAGTACTAAAAACGGTGAGAAGGGATTTGAACACAGTCTGATTTCAGAGCCATACTCTAAACCAGGAGTTGGCAACTTTTTTTCTGTAAAGGGCCAGAGAGTAAATATTTTAGGCTTTGCAGGCCATACGGTCTCTGTCGCAACTACTCAACTCTGCCGTTTAGTGCAAAGCAGCCATAGATAATATGTAAATGGATAAGCATGGCTGTGTTCCAATAAAACTTTATTTATGGACATTGAAATTTGAATTTCATAAATTTTCATGTGTCACAAATAGTATTTTTCTTTTGATTTCTTTCCAACAACATAAAAATGTAAAAATCTTTCTTAGTTGTGGGCCATACAAAAATGGGGAGGGGGTGACTGGTTTTGTCCCACAGGCTATAGTTTGCTGACCCCTACTGTAAACCACAGTGCTATTTAGCCACCAGGAAAGAAATGCAGAACCACCTAAGAATCTGCCTAGACTCCGTTATTCATGAAGGGGATTGGGACCTTTGAGTTCTTCTGTTGAATTGAGAATATGAGGAACTGCTAAAGGAAGGATTTAGGATAAACATAAAGATAATTTGTTGGATGAAATAGCAACTAACACCCCCCGCCCCCCCCCCCCCCAGATTTCTGAGGATTACTGTAGGATCTTTTTATGCCTATTATCTGTTTGCTGCAGGAAAGACTGTTTCTTGGAAAGATGGACCCTTCTGGGGATTTAGTAAAACAAAGACTGGAGACAAGTGACTCTCTAAACCGCAGGTTGACAAACTGGGTGGACCAAATCTGGCCTGCTGCCTGCTTTTGTACTATCTGTAGATATATCCCAGCGAGCTAACACTTAGAGTCATGGATTCCAAGGGTCAGGTGGGAGGCCTAGGGGATTCCTTCCCCAT
This sequence comes from Herpailurus yagouaroundi, assembly GCF_014898765.1. Classification (NCBI taxonomy): domain Eukaryota; kingdom Metazoa; phylum Chordata; class Mammalia; order Carnivora; family Felidae; genus Herpailurus; species Herpailurus yagouaroundi. The sequence goes on from NW_024412395.1 coordinate 38,907,101, forward strand.
TCCCTTTCCATACCCAACAACTGTCTCCCAGTCATGGCTTGCTACCACTCAGGGTCTGCGCCAGTTGTCACCTACACATTAAGGACCCTGCCATTTGCAACCGGTGTGTACAAAATGGTAGAATCTTAGTCCTGGGAGTGGTCTCTTCTCTGGACAACTGCCCAAATTGAGATGGCTGCATTGGATCTGGATTTCACTGGAACAGACAGTGAAAATGACCATGGCAGTCACTTACAGCATTACCTGCTAGACTCCTCTCCCTTGGTTTCGTCCATCACCATCCTGAGGAAGTCTTCTTTAGATAGCAACAGGCCACAGAGCATCCCAAGTACCTGCCCAGGCAAACTGGGCAGAACAGGTCAAGGGTTTATTCTCTTATTATATAAGTACCTGCATTATACTCTTGATTTTGCCTATTGGCCCAGAAAACCTACTGTACTTAATATCTAGCCCCCCTCAAATTGCTGACCCCTGACCTAGATCATAGGAGGGATGACAGAAACAAAGAGGAAAAGGGAGAGTAAGGGGAAGTTGTTTTGAATTAAAAGACATAAGATTTGGCAACAATTTAGTCCATTCAGTATTTCAGTTCATAGAAGGAAAACAACTGAAGCTTAAGTAAAATATGTGACTAGAAAGCAATGGGACTGACAATTTTTCTCAACAATCATGTGTGACAACATGTGATTGTCTTTCAAAATGGCACCCTCAGGAAGCTCTTCATGAAATTTAACAATGTTGCCATTGCAGTAAAACATTTTGGCACTCTTTTAGAGTTGCTCTCTGAATTTACAAATTGCAAAAGATTATCTCAGAGAGGGAATGTCATGGCAAATTTTAGAATTGAATGGGATTGGAGATCAGCCTCATTGTTTTATAGTCACACATCTCTTTTAACCAAAAAGTAAGTTCCCCGTTAATCATACTTCCTGTTTGTAATACTTGCTTATGTTTGACTCTTTTCTATATTAACTCATTATTCTAGGATGAGAGGCATGTTTCTCTTAAGGACAGTGAACATAATAAACCACATGTTATAAAGTCATTTTTTAAAGAAGAAATACAAAATGTTCTGAGTAAAAAAAATATTTCTAGCAATGGTCAATAATTTGTTTAGCTGAATAAATTTTGGCAAAGTTTCTTTTAAAAATCATGTTTTCCTATGACCAAGAAAAATGTCTTAAATTCCTTAATATTAGAAAGTTTCAGAGCTTAATACCTTTTAATTGCAAACTAATTAAGTCTAATTCATCTTTTCCCTGAGTATTCTGCATTGCCAAATAAAATACATGTTTTAAGAAAAACAGATAAGTATTTGTCTGCCTTATAAGTCGGATTGAATTTTAATAAAGATGCACAAAGGGGAAATGTCATTATGACCACCCAAATTATTTTGTAATAATTTTTCTTAGTAAAGGATAAAGACATTATTTTTTTTCCCCCACCACCAGGATGGTAGCTAGATTTTATTTTTTTATTATTTTTTTTTTATTTCACAGAGATGTGCCACAGAGAGCAACCAAATATAACAACTCTCTTTCACAACCATGTGGAAGCAACTTGCTTCCTGCCATTTCTCCCTCTTGTGATATTCCGAAGTGAAAATGAAATACAGATACTATCAAACTGTGGCTATGACAGATGAAAAAAAAAAAGGATACTTCTGTTTTACTGAAGTGCATTTGTTTTCCTCCTCCATTCTACAGGAAGCATCACAAACCCACAGAGTCCCTGAGAGATGGATTTTACTGAGAGGCAGAATGCTAACTTTGCTCAAAGATGTGTAAATGCCACGTGCCCAGATGGTCCTTTTGCCTATTCATAGGAAGAGGCTCAGAAACACACATGCATCTTTCTGTGGTCAGTCATAACAGATTTGTTCTAAATAAGCCACACTGTTTTGCAAGATGGCAGGGAACTGTCAGGCTGTATTTTAAGCACAAATGTTTCTGCCAGACAGACACAGCATATACCATGTGCTTCAGGAACACACACACATGCGGCATCGATCTGAGGACAGAATAAGGACCTTGTGTTGTCATTTCACAGCTCAGATCAGTAAGCCCAAGTTGTATTTCCTGAATTGACCTTCAATTAACTCAAGGATGTCATGGCAATCATCAAATATATAAATAGAGAAAGATAAGTGGATAGACCCCTAGATAGACGGACAGATAGTACTTCCTACCCTTTACATAATAATGTCCTTTTACCAAGTCTAATTCTCCATATTGTCCCTGAAGGGGTCATTGCTTTTTTTTGGCAGGGGGCGTGGAATCTAATAGTCTGTTCCCTAATTTATGTACATTACATTTCCTTTTTTCTATTAAGAATTGCTTCTCATTGACGTTTTAATAAAAGCAGAACTTAATAAGCAACTATTTACACTGGATATTTTGTGTGTTATCAGGTAGATTATGGTTCTTAGAAATTTACAATCTAAAGTAGATATTCTAAGATAGAAAACTTTAGTAACAGGAATTTATTGGAAGAAACAGAAGTAATCATTTGTGATAAAGACTTCCAAGGATTAACAGTAATTTCAAGTAACAAGGAACAGGAGTACTTATCTAACTGAATTAGTGACCGCATTGGGAGAGAGTCTTGGGATGTCTAATTCCAGGTATTGTAGGACTGACTGGTGACTCCCATTGGATTTGTCCTACTGGGCATCCTGAAGCAGATGAGCAAGCTGGAGTCACAAGAAGACATGACTAGATGTCAGGAATGAGTACAAGTGGGCATTGCACTGAGGAGGAGGGAAAAGCTTGTTGCTCAGAGCAGTTAATAATTACTTAACTAATTAATTAACTAGTTAATTATATTCAACCTCATTCCAAACAGAATTAGCAGGAGCTGACAAAGTTACATATCCTGAACTTGATAGTGAACAAGAGAAGATGAATTAGGGTACGACAGAGTAGAATGAAGTCAGAAGTATAGATTGTACTCAACGCTGCTCTAAAAAATTTGCCAGCTCTGTCTTGCAAATTTTTAGTTCATGCTTTCTAGCAGCCAAACAAGGGAAATGCGGTCAATTGCAAGTTCCAGAGTTTCTAACAGGTAAAAAGATACTGCTTTCTTAGGTTAATCCCAGCTATTTCTGATACGAAGTCTTGAGAAATTTCTGTAATAAGCGATATGTGACAACATGCTTGTGGTAAAAATAGTAAGTTTTGTTAGATTTTCTCAAAAATAGACATTCTCAAATTTAGTGCAGATATAACCTTAGAGTACAGTTCAGCAAAAGCAATTCTTTTTATTTATTTATTTTTTTTCAACATTTATTTATTTTTTGGGACAGAGAGAGACAGAGCATGAACGGGGGAGGGGCAGAGAGAGAGGGAGACACAGAATCGGAAACAGGCTCCAGGCTCTGAGCCATCAGCCCAGAGCCCGACGCGGGGCTCGAACTCACGGACCGCGAGATCGTGACCTGGCTGAAGTCGGACACTCAACCGACTGCGCCACCCAGGCGCCCCAGCAAAAGCAATTCTATTCCAAACTTTAGAGGCCCGTTATCTAGAGAGAAACTTCAGTGTTTAGAGGAATGGATGAACATACATATTTTAGACCATTCCCATAAATTTTATTTCTATGGCCAAGTTTTAATTATTTTCTAACAAAAGCCTAAAGTGTGGATATTCTATTTGGAGATTAAAGGCAGATTTGTATGTATTAAACATCAGGCAAAATCAGGGGAAGGGTTCAACACCTTTCATAGACTTAGATGATACCAAATAGAACATTGCACACACACACTTGAATAAAATATCATTTACTGTCATGGCCAGGATTGTCACTAGCGAACAACATCACAAGGACAAATGGCCATTTGGAACTTCAGTTTCAAAAATAATTTGAACGTGTTTTGACTGTTTCAAAGCAAGTGTTCAGCATGACCAATGAAACCATTTCTATTATGTCCCTGCAATCAACAATGTAGGATGAAAAATCAGGAATCAAAATTTGGAGATGTTGGGTATACAGGGCAGAAATTAAAATATGACATCTTAATAAATTCTTTTAAAACCAATCAGGAAATTCACCAGTATATTTGCAGCCTGTAATGCTAATATCAAGCCAGGCCTAAGGCATTTCCTGGGGGATTAATGACCAGAGGGAATTAATGGCCCTTGGCTTCACCTCAGGCCATCCACTTTCCCAGCCAGTCATTAATCCTAAGAAATGTCCTGAGCCTCAATCATTACAGCTTAATTGAGATGTCATGAAAAGGGTTAAAGAAGTTTTGACTACTTTACTACATGAACACCAGCAGTGAAATGCATTTAGAATCCCTGTTTAAAAGACACGTAATTGCCTCAGATTCTTTATATTATCATAACTCTTCAAAATTGATTGGTTTTAGGTTTATGGAAAAATATGCAAATTTACAGGGGATATGACACACATTTCTCATCGTGGGAATAAAAGTAGTTCACACAGAATTCATTTGATTGAGTTTGATTACTGAACAAAATCTAATTATTTTAGATACACGATCAGACTTTTCTGGAGATGCATACTGCAGGAAAGGAGTATTTGGCATGTGTGATTGTTTGTCAGTTCAAACGTGTCATATTAAACAATGGTGACTCATGGGAACCATCATTTCTAGGAAGCATTGCTATCAGGAACTACATTCAAAGAAGCACAGCTATCAGGCACCACTTATTCAAAGTAAACAAAGTGAAAAAAGGGACTCCTTTCCTTACTGGGTATAAGCATATAATTAGCCTAAGTGGAGTAGGGGGAAAGACCAGCAACTTCTGTCTCAGCATTTTCAAGCTCTTATTTCCTAAGCAAGGTCTCAAAGCAACTTACAAGGATGTTTCACTTGCCTAAGATCTGATGACAAAACAAGGAAAGGTAGAGAATGGACAAATAGTGAGAGTGGCCAGTCAGAATAAAACAATGAATAGAAACAATCCCAATGGGGAGGAAGGTGAGTGGCTCCATCCACTGAGAGCCCAACTCTTGATTTCAGCTCAGGTCATGATCCCAGGGTCATGGTCTCAAGACCCATCACGTTGTGTTCTGTGCTGAGCTTGGAGCCTGCTTAAGATTCTCTCTCTCCCTCTCTCTCTCTCTCTCTTCCTCTCTCCCTCTGCCCCTCTCCCCTGCTCTCTCTCTCTCTCTCTCTCTTTCTCTAAAAGAAAACAAAAAAAGAACAAATCCCAATAGGGAACCACTTTTTAAGCCAAATCGGCTTCCCTATATAGAAAGGGGGAAACAATCACTAGAACCAGATCTTCAATATACATTTGATTGTACTCCTTATAGCTGTGATCCTGGCTGCCTGACAACCAGAGGGGGGACACCTTTCAAACTCTGATCATTAGTGACCAAAAGTTACCCAGCGAGCAGTGTCAAAGCTCAGTAATTTGCACACTTTTTACATCTTCTATTTTTGATTCTCTTGTCAGGACCACAGCATGAAGGTTTTGCAAGGAAGAGATGCATTCGTTCTGCTACATCCTTGAACGCTAATTGTCTGAAAGTGGTGATGGTGATGCGTGTATGTTTCTGTGTGTGAGGGAGCGATCAAAGAACGATGAGTGAACAACACTTTTCTAATCACTCTCCACAAGTCACCTACTGTAGTGGCTGTAAGTCAGTTATCTGCCTGCTCAGTCTCGGAATATCTGTGCTTCAGGAACACCACTTTGGAAATTCTCAGAATATCCGACTATGAAGTTGGATATGAGAAGGTTTTTTATTTATTTATTACTATTATTATTTTTTTTTAATTTTTATTGCCTTAAACTGCTAACTTGGGCCTAAACCTGAGGACAAAGAGATAGTCTGTGTCCCTTGTTCTGAAGAAAGCTGGTGATAGTGGAGGACAGCCCCACTCCCTCAAGAGTTTATTATTTAGTGGCTATTGGCTAATTTTGATCTCTCCATCCAACTGTTAGTACTCAAATTCCATACCAGGCTGTTAGAAAATAAAAGGCAGGGTAGAAGAAGAATCAGGGAGTCATCAAGGAGTCATCAGGAATGCTGTGATCCCCACAACTCCAAGCCTGGGGAAGACCACCCTAGGAATCACCACCCTAGAGACTGGAGGTCCCTGCTAGGATGACATCTCATTCCTTTGTCGGACATCTGCTTGGTCGGTGGACTCGTCGATCTACTCTGAGCCTACCTGAGCAAAAGCGAAGAGGACTGGGGAGAAGTGGCATTGCAGACAAAAAAGTGACTGAGGTGTGGCAGAGTAGGAGTTTCTTTCTGGGTTAAAGGAATCCTCTGAAGGAAACAGGCTTCAGCTGTCTTGGTAGCACCCAGGCCACGAGGCGGTTTCCCCAAGATGGTGGGGTGATCTGCTGACGGCAGACGGCACACACATCCACACACTTGCCTGGAACCAGCTGGCCACGTGAGAAATGAGAGCTTTGTCTCAGGCATAAGATGAGAATTCTAAATTGGACTTTGAATACATGAAAAGGAAAGAAAACAAAGGGATCTGTCCAGAATACCAAACTAGTGTGAAGGGAAAACCAACAATATTTCCTACTTGTATCTCTGAGGTTAATAGATTGGTTACTCAGATAATAGATCCAGGGCTTCATGATGGGCTCTCCTTGTGTCCTGGACACCTGTCACTCTGTGCGTAACTCACCAAGTCATCCTTCTTGTATTAACAGAACGGTGAGATTGCGAAATCAGAACACCAGACAATTTATTAAAAGATTTGTCTGGAATCCTTTATCTAAAAGATTCAATTGGCGATCTGTATTTAATCCTTAGCACATTTATTAATATACAGAAAATCCAGGAGTAGAATTAATTTTAGCTATAAGAAATGAAATTATCTAAGACATTAATTATTAGTTAATATTATTAGCTATTAATTATTAAAGTCATTAATCTTGACATTTTAGTTACTCAAGTTAAAACGCTAGAGTCAATTTATTTTATTTATTTATTTTTTAATGTTTATTTATTTTTGAGAGAGAGAGAGAGAGAGAGAGAGAGAGCAGGGGAGGGGCAGAGAGAGAGGGAGGCACAGAATCAGAAGCAGGCTCCAGGCTCTGAGCTGTTAGCACAGAGCCGGACCCCGAGGACCGTGAGGTCATGACCTGAGCCAAAGTCGGAGGCTTAACTGACTAAGCTACCCGGGTGCACCTAGAGTCATTTTAAAATATTTTTTCTTCTGTCATTCTTCGTGTCCAATATATCAATAAATCCTGTTACTGTATAGTCCAACCACTTTTTTTCTTGACTTTCTCCACTGTTATCATTCTGTTCTAAACCACCGGTATTTCTCTCTTGGATTACTGCAAGAGACATTTAAAGGGTCTCCCTGCTTTTACTTTCCCCCTTCTGCAGCGTATTTCCATCCAGCAGCCAGAGTGGTCAAGAAAACCCAAGTTGGATCGTGACACTTCTCTTGTTAGAATTCTCCAGTGTCTTAGCAGCATGACCTTAAGTAAGTTGTAAAACTTTAATCAAAATGTATTTTCTTGTAAAATTGGGAATTATAACACCTATCTTGCAGGGCTGTTGAATAAGTTATGTATGATGATGCTTATAAAACATATATATATACATATATACATATGCCTTAAAAAAAGACTTCTCTAGTATCTTTATGTCACATTCAAAGTAATGCCCCAAATCTTTACAATGGTGTTCAAGATCCTACGGGATTTGTGTACTTGGCCTTCCCATCTCCCTGACATGACTCCTGGGACTCCCTCCTTACTGTGCCCTCCCACTCAAATTCTATGTATTCTGAAAATAATAAGATTTAATATTTATTTGACACCTACCGTGTGCTAGACATGTTCTCTGTACTTTCCTGATGCCATTTAGCTAGTAGATGGCAGAGGTGACATTTTGGCTCAGGCCAGCTGAGCCCAGAGCTCCAACATGCTAAATCTCAGCGTTTCACAGCAGTTAAAACAGGATTCTAGAGTTAAGTAGAACAAGGTTCAGATCCTGGTTGCCCCTCTTAGAAAATTCGTTAACTTCCTTGTACTTCAATTTCCTTATCGGAGAAATGAGGATAATGACTCCCTTACTAGGTTATTGCAAGGGTTAAATAAGAATACAAAAATATATTCTAGTGCAAACTCAGAGAAGGAGTATGTGCTCAAAGAATTGTAAATTATTATCATACTTATTTAAATGTATATTTCCAAAGAAAATTAATTTTCCCGTCCTCCAGGCTCATACAGTTCTTCAAATTCAGACATTTGAGAACCCACAGTAAAGTAGCTTATGCTCATATTAAAGATTTGTAGACATTTAATGCATCTACCACGTAGTCGAACTGAAGGTCAAGAAAGAGGAGTAATTATTTTATTTTGAATTCTTCTAAGGATGTTCAAGACTACAAACGCGTCATTTTGGATATTTTTCCCTAAAATAATAGTTTATATTAAGGCTGACAACTATAAGCTAAACTTTCATCTTGATGAGATTCAGGGTGAGAGGTTATAATCTGGAATGGCAAAATTTATAACGGAAGCTGCACCCTAAACTCAAATAGAGTATTCTAAACTCAAAGCTGTGGGATTTTGAGAGAGGAAAAAGTGGTTAAGGGGCTACACAGGAGGCCAGCAGGGGTCTCCACATCTGAATGTCACGATTACAGCTGCTAAACATGGGGTCGTGTTAGAGTCATTGGGAACTAGTTTACCTTCATAAAACATGATCTTTTGGGGCGCCTGGGTGGCTCAGTCAGTTGAATGCCTGACTTCGGCTCAGGTCACGATCTCCCGGTCCTTGAGTTCAAGCCCCCTGGGCGTCCGGCTCTGTGCTGACAGCTCAGAGCCTAGAGGCTGCTTGGGATTCTGTGTCTCCCCCTCTCTCTACCCCTCCCCTGCTTGTGCTCTGTTTCTCTCTTTCTCTCAAAAATAAATAAAAAATTTAAAAAAATGAATCAAAAAATAAAATAAAGCATGATCTTTAAATGATCCAACTAGTTGTTTTTTTTGTTTTTTGTTTTTTTTTTGGTAGAGCCTCTTTAATATTCAGTATTACTGAATTTGAAGTATTACTTCAATACTAGCCTTTTCCTTCAGTTCGTATTTGTTGTACTAGCTTGCCAAAAGACCCAATTTCAGATTTGTAGGTGGTCCTTTGCCTACCTTGAAATCTCGATAGACCCTGAACACATTGTGAGTGCTCAGTAAATACTTGCGGATTAATTGGTTGGCTCACTGATTAGTGATATAATATTCTTTGTAAATGTTAGTGTTTCTGTCTCCCGATGCCTGACAATTCCACCCTCCCCACATCTGTACCACTGTTTTAAGCACTCACATATATTAGCATACAATAGCTTATTGAATTTACATGAAAACCTTCAGAAGTCGACAGTAATATTATTTCAGTTTTGTCCCTCATTATTTAAAAGATTATTTCATTTTTTAAATGAAGACAGGAAGACAGAGGAAAAGTAGGTGGCGTGTCAATGTCCCACAGCCAATACGTGTCTAAGTTGCGATTTGAATCTTGAGCATCTGGCGCCAGGGACCACATCCTAACCACTACATCGTGATGGCAAAGCAGCATGGATATAAGTGTGTTGTTGTCATGGCCAAACATCAGGACTGATATTTACCTTGACAAGTGTGTGGTTGAAGCATCTATTAATATCACTAATGCCCACTGTCATAAATGTATAGTTCACGGTTGGTGATGCCTTTTAATTCTTTGCTTTGTGTTGATACCGCCCCTCTGTCTTTGCCCCACGTGACCCCCTCCGCTGGACTGTTTTCTATTCCTTCCCATCCCCAGCAATTCCCCAAAGTCTCCTTAGCATGAAAGCTACCTGTTCATTTTATCACATGACTTGCTGAAATCTGACTATTATAACTTTTTGTTTCCTTCACTGTTCTTTTTGAGAGCATCCTTACATAGGATTATGTCTTTATACAGTTATCAAATTATGTTTACTAAACAGCAGTATTACTTATAGCTATTATTGAAATCTTTAAGGATTTGAAGGGATTATCCAACTCTCCGAAGGGCCTGAAATCCCATTTGCTTAAAATGTAGCAATGGGATATAATATTTCTTCCGTACCATTCTTTGAGAGCTCTGTAACCCATGCCAGTGATCCTTAAAATATCCCTGCTTAGTATGGCTAGCAATATTCACTTTTGCTTCTGTACAACAGAGATAATGAGGCAAAGAAAGTAAAATTTCCTTTCTTATACAGGTTGCCCTCACTATTCAAATGTAGAGTGTTCTTAGAAGACCTTTCCGTAAGCCTAAGGGGTGTAAAAGGCAGAAGCGATTACTGTTGATTTATATGGAAAATTTTTTGAGCATACCCAGACCCAAAAAATAACCTCTCTTAGGTTTTTCTGATACTTTAAGACACACCTTGCTAACCGATCCACAGAACCAATGGAGATAAAGCACAGATGCTCCCACAGTTCAAAGCTACAGCAGCTTGAAGCTGAGATTCTGAGAGATTCTGAGCTTAGTCCCTGGGAAGGAGATGGTCAGGGCCACTGTCACTGCTCAGGGTTTGTGCACTGCCTCTATATTGGCTCGCTACAACACAAATGCTGAATGCTATTTTTGCTTTTCACCTCAGGGTTTTTTTTTTTCATATTTTTAAATTTATTTTTCAGAGAGAGAGAGTGACAGAGTGTGAGCAGGGGAGGGGCAGAGAGAGAGATACACACACAGAATCTGAAGCAGGCTCCAGACCCTGAGCTGTCAGCACAGAGCCAGATGCCCGGGCGGCTTGAACTCACGGACCATGAGACCATGACCTGAGCCGAAGTCAGAAGTCCAAACGACTGAGCCACCCACGCGCCCCTCACCTTTAGTTTTTTAAAGCAAAAATCCTCTTTGGATTTGTTTTTGGTTAGCAAAAACAGGTATTAATGTAGTTCTTTCATAAAAGCAAAGTAGCGTAATGCAGACCTCCAAACAGCAGAGGATACCCGTAGCTACTTGTGTTCTTAAGTTCAAACTACTCATTTTATTATGAAGCAGTCAGAAACTATATCATCACCAGAGCTAGAAAATGTTGATTAATATTTTAGAAAGTTACATAAAGAACAGTATCCCCTTGTAAGATACCTGCTTCATAGCTATCTTTGGGCAGAAGAATTGAAGATACCTAGACACAATTGTCATGTAAACAGGACCATCCGGAGTACTGTGACTTACCAGTTCCACCCCTTTTTCCCTCAGACAGAAGCTTTTTGATTACACCCTCCATTTCTTAAGAATAATAATGCCTGATTGTCTGGTTTTAGGCTTGTTGATGGAAGCTTTTTAACCTTACACTGGTACACAATTAAATGTCATTTAAATGTCTTTACTAATGCACACTCTTCTGATCTCTTTAAGGGTGTCTGTTACATTTACTCTTAACAAGGGCTAAAATGGGTTAGATCAATAGAACTTCCCTGGGAAACTACTCCATTTAACACAGCATCTCTCAAATGACAAAATAGCTGGGTGAAAAGTGAAAAACCCCTACTCAGTCAACTATTTTATTTAGGTGATTTCAAATAACTCGTTGCATTAGTTGAGTAACTATTTTCTTCCTCAAATTAAGTGGAAGTATAAATAGAGTGAGGTATCAATTAGTTCCATTCAAGTTAGGTTTAGAATTGTTGAATTAGGGGGGCACCTGGGTGGTTCAGTGGGTTAAGCAACTGACCTCGGCTCAGGTCATGATCTCATGGTTCGTGGGTTCGAGCCCTGCATCGGGCTCTGTGCTGACAGCTCAGAGCCTGGAGCCTGCCTCGGATTCTGTGTCTGCCCCTCCTCTGCTCGTTCTCTGTCTCTCTCTGTCTCTCAAAAATAAATAAATGTTAAAAAAAAACTTACAAAATTGTTGGATTAGGAACATACATGTATTCTTTTTTTTTTTTTTTTATTCAAGTTAGACAACATACAGTGTAGTCTTGGCTTCAGGAATAGAACCCCAGGGATTCATCTCTTACATATGACACCCAGTGCTCATCCCAAAAAATGCCCTCCGTAATGCCTATCACCCATTTAGCCCACCCCTCAACCCATCTCCCCTCCAGCAACCCTCAATTTGTTTACTGTATTTAAGAGTCTCTTATGGTTTGACTCCCTCTGTTTTTATCTTATTTTTCCTCCTATGTTCACTGTTGACTGTCTCAAATTCCACATATGAGTGAAATCATATGATATTTATCTTTCTCTGACTGACTTATTTCACTTAGCATAATACCCTCTAGTTCCATCTATGTACTTGCAAATGGCAATATTTCATTCTTTTTCATCACCACATAGTATTCCCTTGTGTGTGTGTGTGTGTGTGTGTGTGTGTGTGTGTGTGTGTATCTCACATCTTCTTTATCCACTCATCAGTTGATGGACATTCAGGCTCTTTCCATAAGTATTCTAATTTGAACAAGTCATCTAGTCATTTATTTGGTCTCAAGTGCACAAAGATGAATAGTGGGGCTCTGTTTGCTTAGTTGGAAGAGTTTGTTTTAGTTTTTGACTTGTAGTTTTACTCCTCTCCGTTCTTCAGAATTGGCCAGATTGCTCTTGGCATTTACCTTCTTAATTCCTTATTTTCTTCCATTCTTATGATTTGGAATATTTTCATTTGCTTATATTTTTCAGTATATTCATGGAAAGCTTTAATAGAGATTCAGGTTTTGTTGTGGTGGTTGTTGTTAATGTTAATGGCATTACTGTGCAAACTTGACTTTTTTTCCCCTTTTTTTTCTATTTTACTGAGTTGCAGATCGGTGGAAGAAGCAGATGTTCGGTGTTAGTGATTTTTTAAAAAGCAGTTCTCACTTGAAGGACTGTTTTATTTTAAAATATAAAATGGAATAGGATATTTAACCCTTTCTCTAACATTTCTTAATTGTATAATCTTTTTACTTCTGGAAATTTGCATATCCAAATGTATTGCTTTAGATAATATTGTTCCTTCTTATTTAACCACGAGCAAATTGGGTGGATCAGAATGCTTAATTCCTATAGATAAGCATATTGGTATCTTTCTTTGTTCCTATTTGTCAAAGAAAGTCCTCCTAAACCATTCTTTAATTCTGCAATCCTACAAATTCATCGAATATGTTTAAGTGCATAAGCACTTTGTAGTTTATTTTGGTTTATTAGTACTTAATGAAAGTAATTAAAAGAAAATTAGATAAATAACATAATTCAAATAAAATATGTGACTTTTTTTTCTCTACATTCTTGCCAGCAAGTTGCCCGACTTACTCATTTAAGCCATTCTGACAGGTGTGAGATGATATCTCATTGTAATTTTGATTTGTATTTCCCTGATAATGAGTGATTCTGAGCATCTTTTCATGTGCCTGTTAGCCATCTGGATGTCTTTTTTGCAAAGTGTCTATTATGTCTTCTGCCCATTTCTTCACTGGATTATTTGTTTTTTGGGCATTGAGTTCGGGAAGTTCTTTATAACTTTTGGTTACTAACCCTTTATCTGATATGTCATTTGCAAATATCTTCTCCCATTCCGTCAGTCGCCTTTTAGCTTTGTTGATTGTTTCCTTCACCGGGCAGAAGCTTTTTATCTTCATGAGGTTCCAATAGTTCATTTTTGCGTATTCCCCTTGCCTTCGGAGACATGTCAAGCAAGAAGTTGCTGTGGCCGAAGTCAAAGAGGTTGTTGCCTGTTTTTCTTGTAGGATTTTGATGGTTTCCTGTTTCACATTTAGGTCTTTTATCCATTTTGAATTTAGTTTTGTGTGTGGTGTAAGATAGCGGTCCGATTTCATTCTTCTGCATGTCGCACCGTTGGAGGGAATGCAGAATGGTGCAGCGACTCTTGAAAACAGTACAGAGGTTCCTCAAAAAATTAAAAATAGAACTATCCTATGACCCAGCAATTGCACACTAGGTATTTATTCAAAAGATACAAACAAATATGCTTATTTGAAGGGGCGCATGCACCCCAATGTTTATAGCAGTGCTATCAACAATAGTCAAATTATTGAAAGAGCCCAAATGTACATTGACTGAGGAATGGATAGAGAAGAATATATATTATATATATAATATATATAGAGAGAAGGAATATCCATTATATATATATATATATATAATGGAATTATATATATAATGGAATTATATATATATATATAATGGAATATTACTCAATGTAATATATATATTACTATATATATATATATATATATATATATATATAATGGAATATTACTCAGTGATCAAAAAGAATGAAATCTTGACATTTCCAACAATGTGGATAGAGCTAAGGCTTGTTATGCTAAGCTAAGTAAGTCAGAGAAAGACAATTATCATATGATTTCACTCATATGTGGAATTTAAGAAACAAAACAGATGAACACAGGGGAAGGGAAGGAAAAATAAGATAAAAAAAAAGGGAGGCAAACCATAAAAGACTCTTAAATATAGTAAACAAACAGAGTTGCTGGAGGGGAGGCAGGTTGGGGGATGGGTTAAATGGATGATGGGCATTAAGGAGGACACTTGTTGGGCTGAGCACAGGGTGTCATATGTAAGAGATGAATCTCCGGGGTTCTACTCCTGAAGCCAAGACTACACTGTATGTTAACTAACTTGAATTTAAAAAAAACATGTATATCTGATTCTTAACTATTAGTTTTTGCCAAAATTTAAAGTTCTTTTCAAATTGAGGCAGTGGTCTCAACCAAATTATTTGCCAGATCGTTTAACAATGAAATAACTGGAAGGAGAAAATATATTTACATATATTTACACATATACATATTTTTAAAGGCACATATTAAATCTTGTGTTTCTTCAGTAGCAAGGTGGTATACACAATGGCATATTCATGAGTCCTCAAAATGACAAAATCATGGAATTTATATCCTTTCTCCATCCAAGGACCAAAACTTGCCGGCCTGAAATGTACTAGTTTAACTTAAACACCGTATACCACATATATACATTAATTCAGACTCTAAGTACACAAATCTCCCAAGGCACGGCAGAATATAACAACCAGTAGAAAAGAGTCACAGAGGTTAATAAACTTGAGTTCTAGATAGCATTTGTAGAGCAAGACAAAAATTTAAACCATAGTTTTCTTTAGATGTTAAAATTAAATCACTGAGAATAAGACATTCCTATGGCAAAGGATTCGTGTTGGAGGTGATCACTAATTTTTTTCAACATGAACACTGTATAAATATGCTGCTTATACAGCTGATTGGAATATTTAAAACTATCAAGATGCCATCTCTTTATGTAACAAGGGGAAGACTATCCCAATCTCCCAAACTTTAAGGGAAATTTGAGAGCTTGCATGTCCTTTCCCCTTATACATTGTTTTATTTAAAATAAAGCAAACATCAGAATGACAATTCAAGCCAGCCAAAATATTAACCCTTTGTCCTAAATTAGTTATATCAAAACTAACAAAATACCTTCCACTTAAAAACAAATAAGATTTCATATCTGCCCACAGCACTTCTGATCCAGAAGCCATGGAAATTAACCTCTGCAGAAAATTGCTTTTTTCTCCTCAACATATTTTTTTTTTTCATATAAAGGTGAGGCAGGTGAAACAAATGTGAAATCACAGGTGGCCTAGCTGTGCTACGATGGTTCATTAAAGAATAATTCCGCATCAACATTTCAACATCTACCAATGGGATTACCAAAATTTCATGGGCGACATTATGATCTTTCTTTTTTTGTTATTAAGTTTCAGGAAAATCTATGGAAAAGATGCAATTTCAACTGTTGATATTAACACATATTTATAAATCTTTCAAAATTCTTGATGCTAGAATTTTATAAAGAAAACAATTTGTAAGTCCAATCCTATCTATTTGTTGTGTTTATTTGAGTCTGAGCATGGTGCTGTTCTAAGGGCTTTACAGAGGTTAGGGGCGCCTGGATGTCTTGGTTGAGTGTCGGACTTCAGGTCATGATCTCATGGTTTGTGAGTTGGAGCCCTGCATTGGGCTTTCTGCTGTCAGCACAGAGCTCGCTTCAGATCCTCTGTGCCTAGAGAGATCCTCTGTGCCCTCCTCTGCTTGTGCTAGCTCTCTCTCCTTCTTTCTCTCTCTCTGTCTCTCAAAAATAATAAACATTTTGAAAAAAAAGAAGTTAGACTGAAAATATAGGAACCCCTTCTAGAGGAACCTCTTGTTTCTCAGGAGCTTAGTTTTCCTGTCCAAAAGAACGAAAAAAAAAATGGTTCAACCAAGTGGAACACTTTTACTGTCTTCTCTTATATGCAGTTTTTTTTCTGACTATAAAACTAGTAACTACTGTTATCACTGTGGAAAATGTTTTCTTTCATTTTCATTCTTTTTCACTTCTTTGTTTTCTTCCTTCTTCTCCTTCCCAGACTCCCATTTCACTCTTTTTCTTTTCCTTCACCTCTCTACATATAATGTTCTCTTATTCTCTATTCTCAGTTAACTTCCTGAAACATTTCCAAGATTGTGGTTGCATGTTTCGTTTTGATTTTTTCTTTTTGTGTGTGTGTGTATTTTTAAATGTTGCCTAACTGTCCATCAAATAACTAATTTACCTTTTCCAGGTACCGGAACCATCTTTTCAGTAGCAATGGGACTTTGTGATCTTGGGGTAGCATATCAGTGACAGAGATGACTCTGGATTAAGAATCTTCAGGGATTTTTGTGATCACATGATGATTGCTGAACCATGGGAACTAGGCTGTGGACAGCCCCTAGCTCATTGTCAACTAAAGTGGATACCATGGCTATCTCTCAGAGATGAATACAGTGACTTTGGGGGCATAGCATGTATTTGTTTTGAAAGAGGTTGAGAGTATCTTTGAATGTATAAAGAATTTTGTTGATTCAAAGAATAACATCTGTTAATACATCTGTTAACAGATAATAATATCTGTTACTATTTTGAAGCCAAATTTTTGCATAGAAGGGTGTGTACGGATGTTGGGCAGCCCAGTCTGGACCACAGTGATCATTACATTACCATCTTTTAGCTTTAAACCCATACTACTGTGCTGTGTGTTTTGACACTGAGGTTGAGCTCATTTATACTTTGCCCGTTGGTCCCCATGAAGTTTTGCCAAAGGCACTTGAGAAAAATCCCCAGAGCTGGATGGGTTAAAAGGCACTCGCTCCTTCCTGTTTGCATCCAGATCCAGTCAGGTGATAGCTCTTTATCCTGACAGTGACAATTGATTCCACAAGTAGCAGTTGATTGCAGTTTGCAATTTTTCCGTGCTATTTAAAATCAGCCTCATTACATTCCTCCCAGCAAACTCGGAATCAGTCAGACTGTGCTTCATCATCAGAAGTCTGAGTCCTGGCTCCATAGACTCTCCTCCAAGCCTCTGAGCTTTAAGGATCCTTTTTGTTTCCCAGCCTAGGTTAAGCCACACAAAGTGTCACAGTTTTGCCTTTTTAATTTTCTAATTTAGCAATTCTGTTTAATTTTCTTCTGTTAAGATAACTGATCCAGTTTCTGTCCCCTCAAAAACCCCTCACCTATTCAGTGGTAGTTGAAGATAAAGAAATGCCTGGCTTCAGGTTATCTGCAGTAAAGAAGAGAAATTCTAAGGGACAGAGAGGACTCAGAGAGTAAGAATTGAGCCAATAGAGCAACAGTTGAGAAAGAGAATCAAGGAGTCGTCAATGGAACCATGGCAGAACATTCAGCTAGGTTAAGAATAAAATTATTTTCTGGACATCCACATCCCGATGACTCTGTTTATAACAAAGTCGGGTGGAACTCTTCAGTGTAGAGATGAACTTTAGTCATTTGTGTTGGTGGTCCTTATTTTCTGAAAAGTCCTGGGTAGGGAGCACCAGACGGTCAGTGATAATGAAGGCAGAGGCAGAAAGAAAGGCAACGTTCGCATGAGGTCAGCCCATCCGGTGAGTACCTGATAGTTGAAACTATGTCCAAGTTTGTTCATTATGTTATTTTGCTCTAAATTCATTGTAGAGTAGACTTATGTTTCAGTGTGTGGCCGTATGAAGGGAATATTTAAAAAATGGGCCAAGATTCCCATTCCATACAAGTGGTTAGTATTCTTTCATGAGAAGGATGAATATCTGTTTGACTCTGTGCATCCCAGAATACCCAAGAGAGCAAAAAGAGCTAGGATTTTAATTAATAATCTCAACTCAAGTTTCGACTTTGAAGTTGGTGGTTCAGACTCCTATTACACAGTGAAGCATACTTTGGCAGAACTAAAAAACACTGAGCCTCTGTACAACAACATTCCCAGCTGTAAACTGTGGGTAACCGTGTCACCTTTTTGACAAATCATAACTTAGCCCTTCAGTGAAAGAATTCATTAATCTAAAGTACAGAGTAGATTAATTGCTCTGATCAGAACTGCTAATGATGTGTTTTGCTGTATCATAAAAAAAAAAAAAACATAAAAAAGGATATGATCTTTTTAAAATTGGTTTGCTTTTTTTTTTTTTTAAAGGGCTATAATTTCAGTTTCTGTTGCAGCAACATGATTAACATTATGGTATATTTTGGGGGGCACCCCGGTGGCTCAGTCGGTTACGTGTCTGACTCTTAATTTCAGCTCAGGTCATGATCTCACAGTTCAATGAGATCAAGCCCTGCATTGGGCTCTGCGTGGAGTGTGGAGCCTGCTTGGGATTCTCTCTTTCCCTCTCTTTCTCTGCCCCTCTCCCACCTGCTCATGGGCTCTCTCTCTCTCAAAACAAATAAATAAACTAAAAAAATAAAAGTATGATATATATTTTTATAACCAATATGCTTTATGGATGATGTTTCTTTTGAAACGGTTTTGTTTTGGAGACTCAGGTAACCTTGGACTTCAGTTGGATTCAAGTCCGTATCTCAATGATCAAAAACCTAAACAATCTATCATTTCTAATTCTATAACTTACAAAACTGACATCTTGTGCCCAAATTTTCATGCATATTATTTCCGTTAATGCTCACAACAGTGTGGTAAGAGAAGAGTTATTGATTATATTTTTATTTGCCCAAAGATAGACATTGGATTATAACTCAGTTTGACTTGAAAACCCATGCACTTTCTACTATGCAAGCTGCCTCCCTCTGATGTATCACAGCTTCTCTTTGTGTTTGGGAGAATATAGGGAATTGAAAATGTGAAACTGCTACAGTACAAATGATACAATACAGGCCCCAGAGGAGCTTGGAGACTTTATAAGGCTTCTGAGATAGTAGAAGAATCAACCCCACCCCAGATCTGCTGATTCCTGATATCATACAGCTAGACCTAAACTTAGTCCGATATGTTCATAACCATGATTTGAATGCCACTGCCAGTAACAAAGACTTCCTGAGTCCCTTGACTGTGTCCAGTTTTACCCCAGCCTAGAGTACAAAAAACACCAAATTTTATTTTATTTTATTCTTTTTTTTTAAGTTCATTTATTTATTTTGGGTAGGGGAGGGACAGAGAGAAAGAGACAGAGAGAATCTGAAGTAGCCTCTGTGCTGACAGAGCTGACCACTCCTGACGCAGGGCTTGATCTCACAAACTGAAAGAGTCTAACCTGAGCTGAAATCAAGAGTTTGTCACTAAACCAACTGAGCCACCCGGGAACCCCAAAGCATCAAATCTGAACATGGGATTGAACAACACAATAGACACAGTTGTATTGATAGATATATACACGGTAAAGGAAAGCTTTGTCAGTTTGCGCTGAGGTTCAGATGCAGTTAGAAATCATTTCTTTTATCATGATTTCTCCTAGAAGGTCTAGAAAAATTCACTGCATATGTAACAAGAGGACTAAAAGCACCCCTTCCTTCAGATGAGCCTGGGAGAAAAAAAAGGCTCTAATGAAGAGACCCATCAGATTGTATAAATAATCATTTCAACTTCACCTTGTCTTTGGACTCATCCCTGGAGCTGATATGTGGATATTTGGGATGGAGATATTGAATTTCTCTGGCATTCAAATATGGGAGGGGTATTTTTTTACCTGCTTGTTTTGGCTGTCATGGTTATTAGAGAAAAGAAAGTAGAGAAGAGAAAGTGGAGATTGAGAGTGGCTGAGTATCATATCAGAAAAGTCAAAAGCTTTTAAAAAAACAGGGTTCCTGGGGGCACCTGGGTGGCTCAGTCAGTTAAGCGTCCAACTTTGGCTTAGGTCATGATCTTGTGGTTGTGAGTTTGAGCCCCACATCGGGCTCTGTGCTGACAGTTCAGAGCCTGAAGCCTGCTTCAGATTCTGTGTCTCCATCTCTTGGCCCTTCCTGTGCTCATGCTCTGTGTCTCTCTGTCTCTCAGTAATAAATAAGCATTAAAAAAATAGAAAACATAGGGTATCTACTTTTTAATTTCATTTGTTTGCATTTCTATATGTAAACTCTTTTCATCTCCCCAAATATTTTGGAAAATTCGATCTACACACAAAGGCATGGAAACTTAGGAGAAAGAAATATGTGGCAGCCTGGAAGAAGATATGTCTTCCTTTTTCTTTTTTAAAGTATTTGTGAGTGGGGCGCCTGGGTGTCTCGGTTAAGCTCTTGATTTTGGCTCAGGTCCTGATCTCACAGTGGTGAGACTGAGCCCCACGTCGGGCTATGTGCTGAGAATGGAGCCTGCCCTGGACTCTCTCTCTCTCTCTCTCTCTCTGGCCCTTCCCCTCTTGGACTGTCTCTCAAAAAATAAATAAACATTAAAAAAATAAATTATTTGCGAGAAATAAGTAAACAAGTAAAAAACAGCCATATTTGGACACCCAAATAGAAGATGGGTGAGGAGAATATAAGAATATGTAGAGTTTAGAGAGATCTTAAGCAATATGATGCATTTCCATGGGAGAGGAATGAGAGTTTTGTTAGTCTTACGTAGATTTTGTTTTTAAAAAGTGTGACTCCAGTTGGGGCGCCTGGGTGGCTCAGTCGGTTAAGCGGCCAACTTCGGCTCAGGTCATGATCTGCGGTCAGTGAGTTCGAGCCCCACATCGGGCTCTGTGCTGACAGCTCAGAGCCTGGAGCCTGTTTTGGATTTTGTGTCTCCCTCTCTCTGACCCTCCCCTGTTCATGCTCTGTCTCTCTCTGTCTCAACAATAAATAAACGTTAAAAAAAATTAAAAAAAAAGTGTGACTCCAGTTGACATCTGGGTTATATATATAGATACTCAATGAATATTTTTGACTAGTAATAATGTATTACATTTATTGAACATGTATTATACTCTAGGTACTGCTCTAAGTATCCTGTACATAATTAACTCATTAAATTCACACCATAACCCTTTAAAATAGGTACTCATTACCATAACTTCACAGATGAAGATATCGGAACTTCAATATTAAGTAATTTAACTAAGGTTGTATAATTTAAATAGTTTATAGCTTATAAGTGGCAGAGCGAAGATTTTAACACCAGGTGTGTGGCTTAAATAAAAAGATGACTCAGAGAAATATACAAAAGTACATTCCAAACATGTCAACAAGTTTAAATAAATGATATTACTTCATGTTCCTAAAATATTCTTCCTGAAAAGAAAATTGTAGCTACGTGCCATGTACTTTTCAGTCCTGTGAACATAGACAGCTTTTAGAAAATATTGACAATCTAATGGACTATTCTCAAGTGCCTTATTGGGGGATTAAGAGTAAATTCATATGTCCATTACCGGCATGAGCAGACTCAAAGGAGCTGTACCTCCTAAGCTTGTGTAATAGTGGCCTAGGGATTCGTGTGAGGTCCCTAAGGAGAAGATCGACCTTGAAGAACCAGAGTTGGAACAATAGGGGCTGATGCCCTTTCCAGTGTGAGATTCTCCATCCATTTTGGGAGGTCTGTGTTTAATTGTATTTAAAGGACTATTGTTATTGTAATCGCTGTCTTGAACACAAAAGTGACAGAGTTGTATCTTTTACATCCTTGAGGACTAAAATTCAGAGGACAGAAAAAGGAATCAGTACACATACCCATTGTAGAGTCTACGCTTCTTTGCGGGTGGCCGAGACCCCAAGTGCCCATTTTGCTGCTGTGGCAGTTGTCTTTTCTAAGTCATCCATGGACAACGTGTGATTTGTGATCATTGGCATAATCCATTAGTGTGAATTTAACACTGCAGACATGTATTTGGTTTCACATAAGGTCAACTGGGTAACTTTGATGAACCAAATAAATGAACACTTTACTGAACAACATACAACTGGGAACATCAAACTGATTCTATTTCTACATTCCTCCCACTCCCAACACTGCTAAATTCTCACTGACACACAAACTGCCTTTCATTGTACCATGACTTGATAAAACCTTAGTATATCTTTCATTCACTTACTACTTTCTTTCAAGTCATTTTTGAAAACCTGTTTACTGTTAGTATACAGTTATAATTACAGAGTTTTTCCGTAGCTTGAATGATAGTTTGTCTCTGTCCCTTGATTAGTACAAGTTCTCTCCTTTGAAGCAGCCAGGATAGCCTGGACTATTTCCTTCTTCACACGGTAATCCTTTGAATTGGTTGAATGCTTAAAGTCATATATTGTGCCACCTGCTGTAGTTTTTCTTTTCTGTGGGCGAAAATACACACCTCTTTCAGTCATTTTTTCTTTGACACAATTTACTAGAACATAAACCATCTTATTTAATTTATCGGTATTTCTTTGATGTTGTTCTTCTACTGTAAAGTCCAGGAAAGTACACATACCTTCAGGCATGACCACCTGACTGATGTCATGTGTAATAGGATTATTACCTCCCTTGATATGGGAGATATAGCTAAAAAGTTCATGATTTTTTCCCTTCTTTGCTTTAAACAAACTAATCACATTATTGATTGTTGGGATTTTTGTTCACAAAAATTCTGGATCTTGTATATATGAGCTTTCTTTACAAAGTCAACTCTCATTCTTTGTGAACATTTTTAAAAAGGTAGACAATGGGGCGCCTGGGTGGCTCAGTCAGTTGAGTGTCTGACTTCAGCTCAGGTCATGATCTCACGGTTAGTGGGTTTGAGCCCTGTGTCGGGCTCTGTGCTGGCAGTTCAGAACCTGGAGCCTGTTTCAGATTCTGTGTCTCCCTCTCTCTCTGCCCCTCCCTGGCTCACATGCTCTCTCTCTCTCTGTCTCAAAAATAAACATTAAAAAATTTTTTTTAAAGTAATGTAGACAATGGATTTAATATTCTTCTTAAATCCTATTGGGATTGTTAAATCTGTTGGATTCTTAAATCCATTGTTCAGGATTGAGGCAGCATCAGAGGATTATAAAAAACAACTGGGGTAAGATCATTTCCATGTTGCCAGTCCAGCCCAGTGAGAAGGATGAGATGTCTTTAACATTTCCCAAAAATTGTGGGTATCCATCAAAGACAGCTAAAAGGGTACCCCTTGGGATTTAGAACCCTTCTCCACTCTATTTGCCTCTACAAAGATTAAAACTAAGTAATCATGGAGTTCTCAGGGGATTAAGAATTTGGAGGCTGAGTACTATCAAATTAGACTAAAGGACAAAACACATATTGTCTCAACAGATTCAGAAAATGCATTTGACACAATCCAACACTCTTACGTGGTGTAAACACATTTGATAGACTAGAAATAGAGGGAAACTTCCTCAACTCCATAAAGGGCATCTATGGAAAATCAATAGCTAATATTATACTTAATGCTGAAAGACTGAAGCTTTCTCCCTAAGATCAGGAATAAGATAAGGATGTTCTATCTCTCCACTTCTAGTCCTTATTGTGCTAGAAGTTCTAGCCAGTGCAATTAAGCCAGAAAAATAAATCCAAGACACCCAAATTGGAAAGGAAGTAAAACTATCTCTATTTGCGGACACTGAAGTTGTATATAGAAAATCCTAAAGAATCCCCAAGAAAGCTATTATAGTTAAGCAACCTGGCAAGATATAAAATCAATATACAAAAATCGGTTGTATTTCCACACACTGGCAATGAACAATCTGAAAATGAAATGATTCCATTCATAAAAGCACCAAAAATAAATTCTCAGGAATAAATTTAACAAGAACAAAGATAGTGCAAGACTGGGATGCACCAAAAGCTGCAAAAGAAATTAAAAGGAACTTAAAAAGTTACACAGATACCTACGTTCATGGACTGAAAGCCCTAAGAGAGTAATATTTCCTAAATAGATCTACAAATACAATGCATCCCTTATCAAAGTCTCAGCTGCCTTTTTTACTTTGAAGAAATTGACAAGCAGATTCCACAAATGATGTGGGAATTCAAGACACTCATAATAGTCAAAATAATCTTTTTAAAAATTTATTATTGAGAGAGAGAGAGAGAGAGAGAGGGAGAGAGAATGAGTGAGAGAGGGGTAGAGAGAGAAGAGGACAGAGGATCTGAAGCAAGCTCTGCCCTGAAAGCATGAGCCCAATGTGGAGCTCGAACTCAACAACCATGAGATCATGACCTAAGCCGAAGTTGGATGCCCAACCGACTGAGCCACCCAGGTGCCCCAGTCAAAACAATCTTAAAAAAGAACGGAGTTGGAAGATTCACGTTTTCCAATTTTAAAACTCACCACAATCCAGCAGAAATTAAGATTGTATGATATGGGCCTAAGGATAGATGTACAGACCAGTCAAACAAATTTGAGAGTACAGAAACAAACCCATGTATCTAAAGTTAATTGATTTTTGACAAAGGCACCAAGACAATCCAATGGTACTGGGAAAACTCAATTGCTACATAAAAAAGAATGAAGCTAGGGGTGCCTGAGTGGCTCAGTCAGTTGAGCGGCCGACTTTGGCTCAGGTCATGATCTCGCAGTCTGTGAGTCCGAGCCCTGCGTTGGGCTCTGTGCTGACAGCTCAGAGCCTGGAACCTGTTTCGAATTCTGTGTCTCCCTCTCTCTGACCCTCCCCCATTCATGCTCTGTCTCTCTCTGTCTCAAAAATAAATAAACGTTAAAAAAAAAAAATGAAGTTAGACCACACACCAAAAATTAGATTAACTCAAAATGAATTAAAGACCTAAATTTAAGAGAACATGTATTTAAGAACCTATAAAATTCTTAAAAGAAAACGTAGATGCATACCTTCATGACATTGAAATAGGCATTAGTTTCTTAACTATCACAGTAAAGCACAAGCAATGAAAGAAAAACTAGGTTAATTTGGATTTCATCAAAATCAAATCCTTTTGTGTTTCAAAAGACTATCAAGAAAGTAAAGAAGATAACTCACGAAATGGGAGAAAATATTTCGCAATCACATATATTATAATGGTCTTGTTTGCAGAATATATAAAGAAGGATTACCACTATTGTTTTGATATTTGTATATATTGCAAAATGATGAAGATTTACACATTTTAGTGTTCATACTTTATAAATGTGAGAAAACAAGCTAGAATAAAGAAGAGTAAATTTAACCCACATGGCATAAAAAAAAGAATAATAAAAATTATAGCAAAAACAACAAAGTAGAAAACAGAAAAAGAGTATAGAAAATTAACCAAACTCAAAGCTGGTTCTCTGAGGAAATTGCTAAAATTGATTGTACTTAAATAAAACTGATTAAGAGAAAACCACCAAGGTCAGGAATGAAAGCAGGGAATATAATTAGAGATCCTACAGACATTAAAATAATAAAGGTGATGTTTTGAATACCCTTATGTCAATAAATTAAATAGTATAGGTGAAATGGGAAATTTCATAAAACACACTAATTTTCAAAATTGACACATTAGACATAGAAAATCAGAATAGCCAGAGGCACCTGAGTGGCTCAGTCGGTTAAGTGTCCGACTTCAGCTCAGGTCATGATCTCATGGTTTGTGGGTTTGAGCCTGCATTGAGCTCGGTGCTGACACTCAGAGCCTGGAGCCTGCTTTGGATTCTGCGTCTCCCTTCTTTCTCTGCCCCTCCCCAGCTTGTGCTCTGTCTCTCTCTCAAAAAGGAATAAATGTAAACAAAAATTTAAAGAAAAAGAATAAAAAAAAGAAAATCAGAATAGCCATATATCATTGAAAAATTTGAATCAAAAAAATTTAAAACTCCTCTGTAAAGAAACTCCAGGGAAATATGATTTTACAGATAGATTCTATCTAAATTTTAAAGAAGGAATTATAATGATCTTTCACAAAATCTTTCAGAAAATAGAGAAAAAGTGAATGCTTCCTTTATTTTATGAAACCAGCATAACCCTAATACCAAAACCTGATTAAGACAATGCCAGATAATTAATTACCAATATTCCTCACAGACATAGACACAAAATTCCTCAACAAAATATTAGCAAACTCAATTCAGCAATATATAAAAAGAAAAGAATACACCATGATGATATAAATTTGTCCCATAAATTAAAAATTGGTGTGGTATTTCATAATCATTCAAAACAATTACATCATCTCATTAGATGCATAAAAAGCATTTAGCAGTGTCATAATAATAAAATAAAAATTCTTAGGAAAGGAGAAATAGAAAGCAATTTCCTTAACCCAAGAAAAGGCATCTATGAGAACCTACTAATAAAACATCATATTTAATGTTGAAAGAGTGAATGTTTTACTACTAAGATTAGGAACAGAGCAAGAATATAGCTTTTACACTTTCTATTCAATACCTATGGGAGGTCCAGTACAATAATGTTAAAAAAAGAAAAAAAAAAAAGAAGCTTAAACCTTGGAAAGGCAAAATATGTCTTTATTTGCAAGATGACACGATTGTCTATACAGGAAATCTTATATAATCTACAAAGAGCTATTATAATTAACCAATGAATTTATCAAGATCACAAATTACAACATCAATAAACAAAATTCAGTTGTATGTGTCTAACAGCAAACAATTGAAAAATGAAATTTAAAGAAATAGCATCAAATCCACAGAATACGTCAGAATAAATTTAACTAAAAATGTGTAAAATTTCTACACTGAAAACTAGAAAGTGTTGCTGAGAAAATTTTAAAATAAGCAAAAAATGAAAATATACTTTACATGCCTAGTAGGAAGATTCAGTGTTGTTAAGATGTCCATTCTTCCCCAAGTAGTGTATAGATTCAGCATGATCTAAATCATAATCTCAGTGAGCACTTCCTAGAAATCAAGAATTGACTATAAGTTTCATATGGAAGTGTAAAATTTACAATAATATTGAAGACAATAGAGAACACTAGTTTTAAAAAAAGAACAAATTTGGAGAACTTTTAAAACCTCCTTGGGAGGCTTTAATGACTGAAATTAATAAAATAGAACAGAAAACAAAAACAGTAGAGAAAAGTACCAAAGTGATGATAATCATGATAGTGTGGCAGTGATGTAAAGGTAGATACATGATAACTAGAAACTCTAAAAATTCACCCACACATCTATGGTCTAGTTGTTTTCAACAAGGTGCCAACATAATTCAACAGGTGAAATTGTAGAGTTTTCAACAAGTGATGTGGGAACAGATGCATGTCCTGACTTACACTTCACATCATAAATGTGCATAAATATTAACTCAGAGGGATAACAGATCAAAAGATAACATCAGTAAGATGAAAAGGCAAGCCTCGGATTGAGAGACAATTTTTCAATATATATATCTGACAACATACTTATATCTAGACTATAAGGAGAACTCAAATAATAACTTACTATGTAACATAACACAACTAACATAATATAAATAACATAGCTCAATAATTAAAAAAATAACTATAAGAACTCACCTACTACCTCTCCCACATTACTGAAATGGGTAAATGAATTAAATGGAACAATTTTAAAGAAGATTTTCAAATGGCCAATAAGCACATTAAATAATTTTTAACATTATTAATCATCAGAGGAATTCAGAGTAGACCATGATGAGGTTCCACTTCATGCTTAATAGAATGGCTGAATTAAAAAAAAAAATAGTCAATAGTATCAACTAGGCTAAAGAACAGCGAGGTCTCTCACATATTGCTAGTGGAAGAATAGAATAGTATAAATACTTAAGGAAACATTTTGACAGTTTCTTATAAAGCTAAATACACACTTTCACATGACATAACAGTTCCAATCCTAGGTAAGCAATTTTAAAAATAATAATCACAGAAAGACTTATACACAAATATTCACAGCAGTTTCTTCATAATGGCTAAAACCTGGTAATAATCCAAATGTCCTTTGGTGAATGGGTAAGAAAAATGTATACTCATATAATGCAGTATTACTCAGCAATAAAAATGAATACTAGGGGCGTCTGGGTGGCTCAGTTGGTTAAGCATCTGACCACGGCTCAGGTCATGATCTCGGGGTTCGTGAGTTTGAGCCCTGTGTCGGGCTCTACGCTGACAGCTCAGAGCCTGGAGCCTGTTTCCGATTCTGTGTCTCCCTCTCTCTCTGCCCCTCCCCCGTTCATGCTCTGTCTCTCTCTGTCTCAAAAATAAATAAATGTTAGGAAAAAAAATTAAAAATGAATACTACACTGATACATATAATGACTTGAGCAAAACAGCAAGATACAAAAATGTGCACACTATGGTTCCATTTATATTGAATATAAGTATTTATTTATATTCTAGAAGAAGCAAAACCAATCTATAGTTATAGAAATAAGAGTAGTGGTTGCCTGGGATAGTGACCTGGAGCAGATTGTAAGGTTAATTATAAGAGAACTTTTTGGAGTGATAGAAATGTTCTACATTATGATGGGGATATGAGTTACTCTAGTTGTAGGATATAAACATCTGGCAAAGCTCAATGAACTGTATACTTAAGTTCAGTATATTTAATAACATATGCATTATTTTCAACAAAGTCGGTTAAAAAATGAAGCTGTGAAAAACACAGCCATCTTTAATTGTACATTTA
Source organism: Herpailurus yagouaroundi (assembly GCF_014898765.1). Lineage (NCBI taxonomy): Eukaryota > Metazoa > Chordata > Mammalia > Carnivora > Felidae > Herpailurus > Herpailurus yagouaroundi. The sequence continues at coordinate 38,935,804 of NW_024412395.1, forward strand.
ATTGTCTGACATTATTTCCAAAAAGAGTTGATAAAATCACAGAAGCTATGGAACTGAAGACCATCTTTTTCATTTTTTTAAAGAGAGAGAGAGAGAGAGAGAGAGACCATGCGCATGAATGGGGTGGGGCAGAGAGAGATAGAAAGAAAGAACCTTTAGCAGGCTCCACACTTCAATGCAGAGCCAGATGCAGGGCTTGGTCTCAAAACCCTGAGATCATGACCTGAGCTGAAATCAAGAGTTGGACGCACTTTATCGGCTGAGCTACCCAGGTGCTCCAAGATCATCTTTAATTATTTCTGAAGTATCATCAAGATAAACAAGATTCATCCTGAAATACATTCAGAAATTGGAGAATCTTTGCCCATATACCTAACGCTACCGCTGCTGCAAGTAATTCAGTAGTGTTCTCATTCACCAAACATTTTAGAGAATGTCTACTTCATATGGAATACTATGCTGGGTGTTGAGCTTAGTCCACAAAGAGTTCATATCCCAGTTGGGAAGACATATGTGTACAGCTAAATTTCAATATAAAATGTTACAAAAGTTAATGTGAGGATATGGTGGGATGGCCGAGTGCTGTTGGAGCCCATGAGGACAAGGCAACCAACTCTCAGTGAAGAGGGCAGAAAAGTTTCCCACAGCAATATGCCACCAAGATCTTAAAGATGAGTGGGAGTTTTCTAGGGAAGAAGAAATGAAAAAGGTCAGGGGCCCTGTTAGGGAGTAGAGCATGTGCAAGATATCTGGCCTGCAAGCCATGATATGTTGCAGAAACAGAAAAGTGCCGGGTGGCTGGGGCATGGGGTGTGTAGAAGGTGGTAGGAAATGGGGAAGGAGGAAGGAGAAGCCACCAATTAAGGATCCTGTAAGTCACTCTCGTAAGCAAATCAAATACATAAATACACCTCCCGCTTTGTATAATCAGCACCGTTGTGAATTAATCTTCCATTATTTACTTGATTATAATGTGTTTGTTTCCTTGACTCCACTTGTACATCCTAACAACTTTGTGTGATGTCCTCCCCGGGAAAGTATTTTAGTTTTAGATCTAAGGATGAAATAATATAAGTTTGCGAGTTATTTTAAGATATTTAGAAGAGTGAATTCTATAAACTAAAAATATTACCATGAACCTCTTTCCCCTGTACTTTGCTAAAATATCCGTTATGTAGAAAGCTGTGTGCAAGCATAGCAACAGGTGATCCATAGTATCATTATTATCGTGATACTGTTCTGTACTTTTGTACCCCAGTTATCTTCTTGTCAAGAATCTCTAATGCCTTTACAAATGAGTAAATACCATTGCCTCCAATTTTTCATATATATGTAATTGAGATAGTGTGAAATGGAGGAACAGAGTTGATGCTAGACAGGATGGCTTTGGAATAATTCAGAGGAGACCACACAAACTGAACAGAATTTATTTGAGCCTGTTCTAACCTTTGGATCATATCCCTCCCAGAGGAGATAAAGAAATCCATCCACCAGTGCACACTGAAAATACTGACCACACTCTCCAATAACTGTTGAGTTAGAAATTATTTCCTGTATGCAGTCTACACAGCCAGAGTGTTTAAGTCAGATGCTATGAACAGAGGCCAGACATTTCAACACTTTGAAAAGTCTTTTTTTTTAATATTACAAATTCTAAAAGACTCTAACATTTTCCTTTTATCAGTTACCACATTCCATTATTTAATTCAGAACTATTGCCTACTCTCTTTCAATGCCTTTATATTCCATATAAAACCTTACAATAAACTGATGGGTGATTTAAAATACTACTTAAATAAGGTTTTTTTTGAAGGCCTTATTAGGAGCTGAGTTGGGTATTTGAGGGAAGGTTTCCCCACCTGAAGCCAAAGACATCTATTTAACTGCGGTGGTCTCTAGGCCATGCATATTGACTGATTTACTGTCACAGATAATCCAGCACTTGGCCAGAAGCCATTTCAGTTTAAGGGCATGCGGTTTGGCAGGCAGCATGGTTTGCAATAATGTAATAAAACAGAAAGAAATCCATACCTGGTTGTGAAAAGAAAGAATCTATCTATTTTGCCAGAGGCAGGTGAAATGGGTCTGTGTGATTTAGTGATGGATCAGAGCAGAGTCGTATAAAATAGCCCACCATGACTTGTATTTCTGAAAATGACCAGCATGCTTCAGAGTTCCTGAATTTTGTGCACTTACTGAAAGGAGTGGGGGACAGTTACTAGTTTTATTTGTCTTCTCAGACCATTGGCTTATGGTGGTGTCATTACCATTTATGGCTGTTCTGATCAAGGTTCTTGTGGTTGCAATGAGCAGAGTGCCATGTAAACTCACTCAAATCACATAAAATCAGAGGCCAGGAGAAGTAGAAGTAGGCTTCAGAAAATATGGAACTGAGACAGAGAGGCCGCTTTTCCCAGGGAGTTGGTTCCATTCTTCTCTTTAGCGCACTGGCTTCCTCTGCCTGCACATACCCCCCAAAAACGCTGCATCGCCCACTTTGTCCCGTGTATTCACAGCCTTTATGTTAGCAGTCCATTGCTAACTAACTGAGTCTTTTGGTGTCTCATATCCAAATCCCGAGGAAAAGAATCTTCTTGGACCAACTTCTCTATGTTTTGGTCAAGATCTTTGCACTGGGTGCTGTCTTAGCTCTCTTCTCAGTCTATGAATTGGTACCTCAAGGGGTGGTTTGAGTAGAGACCCTCATCATATAGTCTGCTGCTCATTCAGCTTGGACTACAGACAGGAAAGGCAATAGGAGGCATGTCTGCCATAACAATGGCTTTTAATTTTATTAAAGCTGGATATGTCTCTCATTGAGAAACACTGAGATCCTATGAAACGCCATTATGCTAAGTACTATGCTAACTTCTAGAAATGTGACTGTCAGCAAGATGGAAAATCTCTGTTCTTCCCTGATCTGCCCTGGCCCTGTCTAATCTTCCCTATGCCCCTTCAAACAAGTTTATTCAGTGTGTCCTTTATTTGGGCTTTGTTGTATCACCGCTGATTCTTCTGGATACTCTGTATCTTAAAGAACCTCATTATGCATAGAGCCTTTTCATTATTCCAAAAGCTGTGTAAAGATGACTTTTCTGGTACATCTTTTCACTTCTACTTTATATCAAAGCCACCCAAATTTCCCTTCAGTCCCTCACTTTACTTTTCTGGCGTTTATCACCTCTTTCCCCATCTCAGCTCAGGGCATGGCCATGAGCTAATTAGAAGACTATTTTGTTGCAAGACCTGAGGCCATACCCTCCTATATAAATGTACATGTGGCTTAAATTAATTTTTATAACCTACGCTTGAAGAGGGGGGCCTTATTATTTACAAATCTGTTTTTACAGTGCAGAGGCTGTGAAAAGACATTCCACATCACTCAAGAAACGGGCTAAATAAAAACGATGGTCGGGTGATCCACGGAGCTGGTAACGATCCAGGCACACTATTGTTTCTTCCTGTAGGTGCTTTCGCAAACCAAGGGAATGGCCCACTAGAGAAAAGTTGTCACTTTCACTGATTCATCAACACTTTTTCCAGCAATCATGGTACCCGTGCCATCTGTGTTTAGCACTTTATAAAAAAAAAAAAAAGAAGAAGAAGAAGAAGAAAGCAAGAAAGGAAGGAAGAAAAAAAAAAAGCTCTTTGCGACTGCCATACAAATCAGGGGCACTAACAAGGTCACACAGGAGGGAATTTCGGGACTCGGAGAAGATGTTCTCCTGCATGGCAGTGAACAATAACAGCATTCTATACAAGTTCCCCTGCATCCCCGGGCGGCTCTGCCCCAGCCTGAAGCTGCATCGGGTCCACTGGGAAATGTGTATTATGCCTAGGTTAATTTGCTGATTAATCTCTAGTCAGTGGTTTGTGCTTTCCCCAGATGGCCAATTAAAATTTACAACTGGCAGAACAGTGTCCTGTTGGCAGGCTGCTGAGGGGCCAGAGCTAGAGGCGGTGACAGAAGGCATGGGCCCAGTTTTGCCTTCTTTTCCCCTCCCCTTTCCTTTCTTTCTCTCCCTTGCTCTTTTTAAAGCTGCTGGATTTATTCAGAGGAAAGCGTAAGCCGGGCTTACGCGGGAAGCGTGCGATGTGTGGTGTAGTTTACAACTGTGCTGCTATTTACTCTCCAGCACTCTCAGGGCCGCTCCCGTATTCCAGGCATCAACGGTTTTACCCACAGCAAATATAGCTGACAAAATCAGCCAGGGGGCACAACTGATTTAACAGCTTCTGAAATGTAATAGCCTTTTTTTTTTTTTCCTCCTGATTTGCAGTGCCCATGGATTGATGGTCTAATATCATTCACTTCCTCACAAATATATAAAACATTTACAGTTGTTTGTGTAAATCAAAGGCAAAGTGCTATGTGTGAAGCTGATAATAAGTAATGCTGTGATATATATAAAAGATAACATACTTTTACAGCAAGAGCCCCCAATATTAACTGTTACTTTTTTACTTTGCATTCTATACAAATGGCATTGTAGACACATCTGAATAAAACATACAGCAAGGAATTTAATTAAGGAAATGCAATTTGATATCATTCTTTATTTTATACCGAAATGTTTGCCATATGTTTCAAACATGCGTGAGTCATCTGGATTGAAAATTCTGAAGGAAATTGTTAATCAAGGACTATTGATCCTTAAATAAGCTAAACATGGTAATGATGTATGATATTATGACAGTTTGCTATTTTCACTAACTGTTGATAACCATTGCCAAAAAATAAATAAAATAAAATATGTCCCTCTAGGTGGGAAAACAAATTTTAAGGCGAATATTGCATTATTGATTGTAAAAATAATCTAGGGAGCCAGGTATAAGTCTCAATTATGTCAGATAAAGGGAAGGGAGGAGGCATCGTGTAAAATTACCTTTGTACCTTTGTAAAATACACAGAATTTTGGATTTTGTTTTTTTGAATAGGATGTGTCACAGAACTTATACCCTGGACATCAATGATTCTCTATCAGACTCTAAGATCAGACTTTAAGGCCACGGGTGGTATTTTATGAGTTATTTTCATGACTCTACGTACTGTGGATGCAGACAATAATTGTTAAATTTACTTTTAGAAAATAAAATTTGAAAATAATCAGAGACACAGTAAATTCCTTGTGAGAAGTGACTGTATTTGTTAAGCTTTGTCCTCAGCACCAAGTACAGTACCCCGCACAGAGTGAGCACTCAAGAAAGGTTCGAATACTACACTAATTTTCCCAACAAATAGGAAACATTCAATTTCCTCCCTGCGGGGCTTTCCATGTCAAGCTCTATTCAAATGTAAGATCTCGGAATACTTTTTGGAAAGAGGTTTCTCACATGTTCTGGCTTTGAATTGTTCACGTCTAAGAGATCATAGGATAGGCATCACGCAGCCTTCGCCTTTTTTTCATCTCCCACAGTGTATCTGCTCAATAAATGGATGCTGAATTGAATTCGAGGGGCTTCTTGAATTGCTGCTGTACTTTACAGCGACGACTCCACTCCACTGATAAACCTTCCATATGAGGAAGCCAGACCTCGACTATGTAGGATTTCAGTTCAACATATAAGGTGAATGTAGGCTAAAAGAATTGCAAAGGGGATATCTACAGACAAGACAAAATTGCAGAAGTAGTATTTCTTGGTTTTCTATGAAGTTTTTTTAATCTAATCGCATAGACTATACATTTTCTTTGAGGTAAATATTTTACCCATAAAACAAACCACTTTTTGTAATATATGTGTTGCTCCGAGGTAGCTGGCAATAATTGAATTGTGTTCTTTCTCAGCCGATTAAGGAGTTTGCGTCTAGCTAGTATGTGACGTCCTGACTCACTGTACAGATAAAAGTCAGCTGAGAGGCTTCGTAAGTGCCCCAGCCTGGAAATACTAAACAGTGAATCATCATGTCTTGATGGAAGGACTGCAAATAACTCCACACATATTCGTTAAGTACATACTAGATTTAAGGTACTGCGTTAGATGCTATTGGCCTTTAGATACAGTTTCGCATATCAAGAGGCTTTTGGCTTATGAGCCAAAATAATAGTAAAATAAGGCAAAATATGATCACTGCCAAATGCAGACTAAAAGGACCTTTGTGGAACACTAACTAGAAAGTGACTGATTTTGTCTGGACAGATTGGGAAAGAATTCTTAGGGGAAGTGAGGCTTAAGGAATAAGGATTTTGACAGGGATGGGAGAAAGAGAAGGGGGGCTTTCCAGGAAGAAGAAATTGCAGGAGCAAAGGTGTAAAGGTAGAAAAATATTAATTTAGCTCAGGAAGTAGAAATTGATGGAAAAGATGATAAGGATGTTTGGGTGTGTGGGTATGTGTACAAAATGAGGCTTCAAAGGTCAATCGGTAGATTTGAGGTGTAGAAATTTGAAGCAAGTTTATGATCAATGCAGAAGCTTCAAATTTGTTGGGCAAGGAAGGGATCCTAGTTGTATCTGCATTCAGAAATAGGTAAGAAGTGGGAGTCTGGCAGTAGGGAAGGAAGTTGGGACTATGGCAAGGACATAAACAAGAGTTATGGAGGCCTGGGCTACCATGGTGGTAGGAACGAAGAAGAGGGGGAGTGACAGAGCTATTTCTGATGCAGAATAGATAAACCAGGTTGGCAATCAGGATGTTGAAGTTGAAGAAGTGGGTGAAGTCAAAGATGGTTTCAAGTTCCTAGGCTAGAAGCTAGAATGGGTGGCCATGTTCTTACAGGGAAAGAGAAGACAACTGGGAAATTATGTTTATAGAGGAAAGAGGCACTGAGTTTTGGATTCATTGAGTGGGAAGGATTAATAAGATATCATTTTTTTCAATGTTTATTTAGTTTTGAGAGAGAGACAGAGTGTGAGCCAGGGAGGGGCAGAGAGAGAGGGAGACACAGAATCTGAAGCAAGCTTCAGGCCCTGAGCTGTCAGCACAGAGCCCGATGCGGGGCATGAACCCATGGACGGTGAGATCATGACCCGAGCTGAAGTTGGATGCTTAACTGACTGAGCCACCCAGGCACCCATTTTTACTCTATCCAACAGATCGTTGGAAATACAAGTCTACAGCTGAAAATAAGTCATAGACTAGCTAGAGCTGTGGATTGGCTGCTCACCTGAAGTATGTTAATTGAGGTCATATAAATGAATAAGATTGTCATTAGTGAACGGACAGACCACACAGGTATTATCATGAAAAATATTGAATTACTTCTTCACTGGATGGTAAATATAAGTGTCCCCAGCTCCTCAGGACACTCTAGCTGTCCTGCCCACCTGTAACGACCCTTGGGACCACCGCTGCCTAATGGCAATTAAAAAATTAACATCTACCCCGCATAAGGCTCCGGGTCCCTGCGACAGTGCTGTGGCTCTACCTGTTCTGATTGGTCAGTGCCTTTGCCATCAGTTTCCATCGTTAATTAATTTAGTTGTCGCTCTTACCCACAGAAGGACTACAGAGCAAGAAAAGAAGCAAGCTAAGGATGATATGCTTAGATGTGCTAGATGATGATATGACAGGTAGGAGAAAGTGTTTACAAAGGACATTAAGGTTCCTCTTCTTTGTACTTTCCATATGCTTTAAGTTAGTTGCTATGGTGGGGCATATGATGATATAAATTCAAAAGAGAGTATATAATAAGGTCTTACATGTGTGGCGGCACGGACAATTAAAAAATAAGATGGTATATACAAAGATAAATTTTTAATTCCATTTTCTCACATTTTAAAGGGGACATATTTTGGCAACATGTATCTATGTTAGACAAAAAGGTTGTGAATTAGAATGTAGTGGTATTATCTCTGAAGGTACAAAGTTTTATTCTACATAATCCTGAAGAACTGAGTTTATGCAATCCTCTGAACTGAAGGAAATTGCATTCACTGGAATTATAATGTCCATTGTGACACACGACGTTTGTCAACGTTTTCTTTTTCCAGATTGTACCTACATCTGAGAAAATTTAGCTGTAATCTAGAAAAATGCGAAACAGAGCCAGTACATTGAGTCCATACTAGAAACAGTAGTTTTGACTGTTTGGGTCGTGAATGTACTACTTACAAACTTCAAATACCCCTGTGACTTTTGTACAAACTGCAAATTCTTGGATCTCAGGCATTTCTCTGATTTTTCTGTTTGTCAGGTAGAGTGGAAAGTAACAGATCATTCTAAGGTAAGATGGTTTGAGTTTTCCGGTTGGAAGGTTATGTAGCAAAATCAGTGTGCTAGCTATAATTTTATCATGGCTCTCCCAGCATGGGAGAAATTTAAGTATTCATGATATTGTAATTACAAATGCTGATCCCATGTTTCCGTGATGACCTTAGAAAAGAGTTAGAAAACTGTGGTTTTTCTTCATCACGAGAACAAAATCCATGTTCTAATTCTTTGCTATTGAATTGATATTTTATAATTTTAATACATATTTTTTTTAATTTTTTTTCAACGTTTATTTGTGGGACAGAGAGAGACAGAGCATGAATGGGGGAGGGGCAGAGAGAGAGAGGGAGACACAGAATCGGAAACAGGCTCCGGGCTCTGAGCCATCAGCCCAGAGCCTGACGCGGGGCTCGAACTCACGGACCACGAGATCGTGACCTGGCTGAAGTCGGACGCTTAACCGCCTGCGCCACCCAGGCGCCCCAATATAATTTTAATACATATTTTAATCTGATCAGACAACTGGCCTTAGAAATGCAATTGTTTTCCTGTCACGATCTACTTGCAGGGAGGATAATTTTTGGTGACATATTTCTAAGTTATTAACCAGCGAATTACGTAGACCCTTAAGTAAATAAGGAACATGTAAATATTGGATCGATGCCCGATAAGCAGTAGGTCAGGGTAGTGCTAAGTATGACAGGGTGTACTCAGCTCATTATCACTGTTTTCATTCTTTTAATTGTACATGCCTGTTAATTGTACACTTCGGTAAGGCCGAGTGGGGTGAGGCGGCAACCACTTTTTGCGTACGTTTATGTATGATTTTTTAATTGGAGGTCAAAGCAACCCTCATCTGTTTCATAGTGATCCACACCATCTTTTAGCAAGGAAGATGAGATCCTTTTCAAAACCGCCAGGTCAGTAGGATGTAACGTATACCAACCCCTCACTACTTCTGGTAATCAATGATTTAGCTTTCTATCCAGAATAGGCACAGACTTGATAAGACATCTGATGCCCTTGACGAGATTTTTACAGGGCAATACTTTTATTTTATATATTTTATATGCAATGATATATGTGCCTATATTTTCTTAGTTAGATGCATATATTTATTTTTTTGTATCTTTCTTTTACCATACTGAGAGAATCAAAGTGAAACGGTAAACTCTTGGACCAAATACGAGTGATAATAAAGCCTTCTATTGTGCTTCATTCCCTTGATCTAGGACATTTAAAAATAAAATGTATAAATATATATAATATATTTACGCTGAGCGGCATCAATCATTATTCAGAAATTTAAGTTAGGTGAAATTTAAGGTGAAGAAAAGGCAACCCAGAGACAGATAAGCCCCCGTTTGCTGACTCAGCAGTGCTGAGGGTAAGCTTTTTAAGTGGAAAGGGCAGGTTGAGATAGGATCATTTTAATTCAATAGCTATATATGCATTTTAGTGTGATTCATTTTATTTGTTACTTATGTATGGTTCTATTCGTTTATTCATTCATTAAAAATATTTATTGGGTGTCTGACACAGAACAGACATAGCAGTGAATAAAACAGACACACGCTCACTCTCTTGGAGTTTACATTTTAGCGGGAAGAGACAAATAAACAAATATAATAAATATGTAGCAAGTATGATGGTGATTCGTGCCATGGAGAAAAATAAGGCAGGAAAGTAGGTTGTGGAATGTTCTAGAAGGGCAATGCAATGGTAAATAGGTATATCAGGGAAAGCCTCATTGGGTAGGCGACTCATGTTTAAATACTTGAGGGAAATGGAGAGCAGTCCCTACAGGGATGCAAGAGAATTCCAGCTGAGGGGCAAGCTCAAGGAAAAAGAGGAAGCCAGCATGCCTGTAGGAAAGTGAGGAAGGGGGGAAGTAATAGAAATGTGGTTTGAGTGATCAGAGGAGACTGCAGACCATTGCACGGGGCATTGTTGCTCTGTTTGGTTGGATTGTTTGGGATTTTTAAGTTCACATGGGGATGCGATCGGAGGCGGTGGGCAGAGAGTGACAAGGACACGAGGGCAGAAGCAGGGTCCTCCGTTAAGGGGCTATTTACAAAAGCCGAGCCAGAAGGCTATGGTGGTTTGATGGTAGTAATAAAAGGAGTAAGAGGTGGTTGGGTAATGATCTACTTCGAAAGTAGAGGGGCGCCTGGGTGGCTCGGTCGGTTAAGCGTCCTACTTCGGCTCAAGTCATGATCTCACGGTCTGTGAGTTCGAGCCCCGCGTCGGGCTCTGTGCTGACAGCTCAGAGCCTGGAGCCTGTTTCAGATTCTGTGTCTCCCTCTCTCTCTGCCCCTCCCCTGTTCATGCTCTGTCTCTGTCTCAAAAATAAATAAACGTTAAAAAAAAATGAAAAAAAAATGAAAGTAGAGCTGGCAGCAAGTATGTGGGGTAGAAGAGAGAGGGAGGAGCCAAAACTCACTTCAACGTTTGGATTCTGAGTAACTGTCAGGGTAGAGTCACTGTCTCCTCACATGGGGCAACATTACAAGAGAAGCATAATTGGAGAGAAAGGTAGATGGGATTTGAACAGATTTAGGTTTCAGGTGCCTTGAGATGTTAAATAGGTGATTAGATCTTACTTGGAAGTCAGGAGGGTGAGCTGTAGACTAGGACATATATTTAGAAGTAGTGAGCCCACAACTGCAGTTAAAACCAAAAGACTGATGGGCGCCTGGGTGGCCCAGTCGTTAAGCATCTGACTCTTGGTTTCAGCTCACGTCATGATCTCACAGTTGTTCGTGAGTTTGAGTTCCGCATTGGGCTCTGCGTTGACAGCACAGAACCTGCTTGGGATTTCTCTCCCCCTCATTCTCTGCCCCTCCCTGGCATGCTCTCTCTCTCTCTCTCTCTCTCTCAAAAGATGAATATATAGGGGCGCCTGGGTGGCGCAGTCGGTTAAGCGTCCGACTTCAGCCAGGTCACGATCTCGCGCTCCGTGAGTTCGAGCCCCGCTTCAGGCTCTGGGCTGATGGCTCGGAGCCTGGAGCCTGTTTCCGATTCTGTGTCTCCCTCTCTCTCTGCCCCTCCCCCGTTCATGCTCTGTCTCTCTCTGTCCCAAAAATAATAAACGTTAAAAAAAAAATTTTTAAAAAGATGAATATATAAACATAATACAAAAAATATTTAAAAAACAACAACCAAGAGACTGAATGAGTTTCACCCTTGAAGTGAGTGTAAATCAAAAAGAGGTAGGTCTAAGGGCTGAGCTTTGGGGGCTTCCCATGCTTAAGAACTGGGTAGAAATGAGGAAAAACCAGCAGAAGAAATTGAGAAGTAATAGCTAGTGAAATGTGAGTGAAACCTACAAAATGGGGTGTCCTGAAAATTAAGCAAGGCGAGTGTTTTCAGGATGAAGTAATAAACATTCTTGTGAAATACTGTAGATGTGTCAAGTACGGACTGAGAGTTAACCACCGGACTTCGCACTTAACGCACACCCTTGCAATCATGGGCTGCAATGGAAGGGTCCATTTCAGCTGATGTCGTATCAGAGCAAAGGCAATTCCAGGTTTGTTCAGCAAACTTTCTTTTCCATCCAGGACATAAGGATCAGAATGATTGGCTGCTACATACCTGGGGAAAGTTTTCACGTTCACCATAAAGAAGCCGTGTGATGGGAAACACATTGCAAGGGTCTCCAGGAACAGAGTCCACTCAGCAGGGCCTCAAGGGTACCTTCACGGCAAAACAAATTTCAGGGTAGTGATGCTTGTGAGGCTTTGTATTAGATTTTCATATTGCTTTACTGAAGCACAGAATAGTTTCCATGATGACCATACATAAAGTTTAGTGCCCGAAAGCAACAAATAATTATTTGGTAAGAATTTTAGTTTCTTCTCAGAGAAAGCAGTGTTATTTTGCAGTAGTTTTAAAAAAACATGCAAAATTAGTGCTTTTATGTATCAAATGCATTGCATGTAACACTACACAAGTTTCATACAAGTGGAGCAATCCTTTGCTCGATAAATATTTGTATTGGGGATCTACTGTGTTCCAGGCACTTTGCTAGGACAAAGAGTACATGCTATCAGAGCATTTATAACCAGAATTCCTATTAAATTTAGTCTCATCTCATAAGTTAGGGGATATTATCTGTCTAGGCCAGATGGCAGCACCACATTCATAATACGGTCTTGTCCCCGGGACAGATTGGGATAAAGGACTGATTCCTAGAACTTGGAACTGGGAAAGAGTTTTCACCTCTTCTCTCATATCCCACACACAAAACCTAGGCCTGCCTGCTAACGGGAGGAGAGTGCCAGGCTGCAGAACAGGGCTTGCCTACCTTGCCCACTTGGCTGCACCAAGGGAGGAAGTGGGAGCGTGGCAGGAAGAAGAGAGAGGTCATGGCAAGGATGCAGGCTCTTCAGGCACATTAACACTTACAAGTAGCCCAGTTAATGTCCTGAGCTCTGGACAACCAGATTAATGATTCTTCCTCCCCAAAGAGCTTGCTGGTAAGGGGATGAGGAAACTGGTCAGAGGCCCCTCTTCAAAGACCTCTGGTCTCTCATATGGAAGGGAGCAGTTACTGTGAAATTTTCAGATTCCTCCCAGCCTAAAATTCCATGACTCCATGGCTATGTTAATAAAACCAGGATTTTGAAAATAATATAAAAATGAAAGAGGTTCTCCTGAATTTTGTAAGGATTGGCATATAGTTGCTCCTCGAGACGCGATGAGCAGGATCCGTAGGAGCCGCATCATGTGGGAACATGTTAGAAATACAGACTCTTCAGTCCTTACCCCCAGGTGAATCACAGTCTGCATTTTAATAAGAGCCACATATCATATGCATATTAAAGGCCATGCAGAGACCAATCATTGAGTAGCAAGCTTCTGGAGATAAAACCCACAAGATGCTTTGAATTTCAACAACAATAGGTTAAACCTAAGGCAATTAAAAGTCAGTAGTAGCTCTCCTAGACAACTTTTGAGGATTCCGTTTACTGCACGTAATTATGATGTAACTAGTTAATGAAAAATCTGTCTAATGAAACCTAGGATTGTTATTTCCCATTTGATTAAAAAAAAAAGGGGAGGGGGCAGGAAAATACCTTCTTGGCACTGCTATGTATATGTTGAAATTTTACTTAAAATTATAGTATCACGTAGTTACATATCCTTGATTCCTGGTTGTGTTACCCTGAGATTGCCAAAAAGCTTGCCTACCTACTTCAAGTCTCCTCAAGCATCATTTTGAAGAAGACTTTCCGGGGGTTCCTGGGTGGCTCAGTCGGTTAAGCGTCCAACTTCAGCTCAGGTCATGATCTCACAGTTCGTGAGTTCGAGCCCCGCGTCGGGCTCTGTGCTGACAACTCAGAGCCTGGAGCCTGCTTCACATTCTGTGTCTCCCTCTCTCTCTGCCCCTTCCCTGCTCATGCTATGTCTCTCTCTGTCTCAAGGATAGATAAACATTAAAAAAAAGAAAAAAGAAAAAGACTTTCTGAATTAACAGAAACCTACACAGTTGTCTAAAGATCGTTAGAAACCAATTGCTTGGAAATCAAGTAACTACGTGTCTTGGCTTAGACTAAAACCTGTAAAAACAAAACAACCCATAGTCGTACATGCCTCTCAACATACTTATTGTCAAATTGTCTTTTCCCATATTCAAAAATGTAATTTTATTTTATTTGGATGAAATTAAATAAAGCTGATACTAAATTTAAATTATATATTTATTTGTGTGCAATTTTAAGAGCACTATTAATCATAATGGGATATGAACATGGTTAAAACACCCTAGTATGAGTGTTATTAAACACATAAAATGTTTCATGCTGGTAATATACAGAGTTTGAAGTTCAAGAAAACACCTAGAAGGAAATGGAACATGTGAATGTAATTCAAGGAGCACTGATATTTAACAGTTATGATGTGTTTAGCCATAAATACAGAAAACTTAAATCAGTGAACTTTAACAACAAAGAAAAAAATATTGCCTTAAATGACTTAAAAGTCCAGAGACAGTCTGGCTTTAGTAAATGGCTCAAGCCATTTACTCAGGACTTGACTGCTTTCTTTTCATTCTTGTCCATTCTGGGCTGCATCCTGAGCAAGCTCCCTCCCTGTCACCTGAATTGGCTGCCACTAGCTTTAAGATCTTTCTTAATTTACTTCAGCAAAGAAAAATAAAATGCTTTTGTCTCCATATTGCCAGCAAAATTCTGAAATTCAGTCGAACTGAACCAACCTAGAAGCTATGTTCACTGCTAAACCAGGGACTTGGCCAGAGGAATGGAAAACTGATTTATTTTGTCACGGTCAGGTCTCCATGCTGGATCTGAGGACGGAGGGACTTACTAAGAAGCACCAAAACACCTTATTGGAAGTAAAGTTTCTTGGCCCTGGGAAGAGGAAGGCTGCATGCTGGGAGAGCAACCAGCATACTTCCATTGCAGGGACCTGAAGGGAGAGGGAGAAAAATAAGCAGGTGAAATTCTGGGCTGGTGACAGGTACATTTCCATATTTGCATAAATATATCCTAAGGGAAACCATTCTGGAGGTAAGATCTAAGCTGAGAAGTAGAGCACTCAGAAGAGACTGAAATCTAAAACCAAGTTCGGTGGCTCAGAAAAACAGGAAGCACTCTGACCTCTTTGAAAAAAAAGATTTTGGAACCGAAAAATAAACTGAATTCTACAAACGAACTCCTTACCTATTTTTTAACCTATTATGTCCATTCTCCACATTATGGGTGCAATTTTTCTACGGAGACAAAGATACCATCAGAGTTTTCCTTGATTAGAAACCGTTTGTGATGACCTACAGCTTATAGGGTAAAGTCTAAACTTTTTAGTAAAGGAGTTTTGCAAACTCTCCCGCTAATATTTCAAACCTTCCCTTCTTACCTTTTCTCCAATGCCTGATACTCTGGCCTTTGTGAATTCTTCTTCTTCCCATACTTACCACGTACTTTCCCTCTTTAGCTCACCTGTGGGTTTTACCTGGAACACCTCTCCTCCGTTTTGCTTACCCTTACCCCATGTTTCCCATCCTATCAGGCCAGAGTCTCCCTTCCTCTCTGTGCCACCATTATTATACTTACCACATTCATGGTGTCATCACTGGTGTCTCCTTATTTGGCTGGGAACTCACTGAAGATGGTGAAAACCCTTCATTCAGCATTGTGTAATAAGGACGTAAGACATAAATATGTACAATCAATTGAATTTCAAGGTTCTCAAAATAATGGGAAACACTGCCTTGAAGAAAAGATGTTTTTAAACACCAAGAGTTATAAATTCAAATGACTTGTTTGGCATAAATCAGTGTAGACACACATTCATTTGATTAGATTTTAGAAGGAAACACATTTTCAAATTTTACTGTTACATTAAGTGTTTATCAACAGATCTCATATATCGGGAAGCTCTTTGGTTGAGGTATACGCTACAGGAGGAATTATTTCTACGATTACTGCGTTTTTGAAGATGTTGAACATGTAGCTGCTTATTAGTCAAGCAAAAAGTGTTATATTCTAAATCAAATAATTAATTGAGTGATGTATGCACTGCTTTTTTTTTTTTTTTTCAATGTTTTATTTGTTTTTGAGAGAGACAGAGAGACAGAGAGACAGGCAGAGTATGAGTGGGGGAGAGGCAGAGAGAGGGAGACACGGGATCCAAAGCAGGCTCCAGGCCCTGTGCTATCAGCACAGACCCCTATGTGGCGCTCGAACTCACGAACCGTGAGATCATGACCTAAGCCGAAGTTGGATGCTTAACTGACTGAGCCACCCAGCTGCCCCTGTCTGCACTGCTTTTGTAAGCAATATCTAAATATTTTGGGAACTACTATGTATTTGGATTGAGTACAATATCTAATCTTACTTCTGAGTTGTCAGTTGTCTACCTGTGGTCGTGGTGAGTATACAAGATACAAGTAGCAAAAAGCATACTGAGGTCAAACACCAGAGAATCAGAAGTTGGGTAAGAACAGGAATCGTCAATCTGCCTCCTGGGCCTCAATGTCTCAATTTATGAAATGAAAGCATCGAAATAAAAGCCAATACACGTTGTCTATTGACATTTTGAACCAGCTTACTAAAACTTAAAACTTTGGGTCATTTCTCCCCTCACCTGTCATCTTGTATGATTAAAGATGTATTCCGGTATCCTGGTAATGATACCGATACTAAGAGCATTCAATGTATATCAAAGCATTGTAACTTTCCTTAGAGGCTACAACATAAAAGTTGACTATATTTTTAAATAAACACTCTTTAATTTTTCACATATTTTAGGTTTTTGGAACCAGTGAAACATTACTCTTATTACTCTTATTCAAATTTAACGAATAAAGTTTTTACTATGGTTTGGAGGTAAAACTAAGCGAAGAATACAATTAGACGTCTTAGCGATGACGTGTTTTAGAAAATGTCTCAGCGGACATTTCTAACACGGCATTTCAAGGATTTGAGTATAATTTAGGCAAGCATATAGCCTTCAAAAATTTTTGTTGCTAAGGGCAATACATGTATTCTTCCTGTTTGCTTGTTTGCTTGTTTGTTTTTAAAGGCCTCATTCCCTGAGACCGTGGTAACGTGAATTAACATTAAGAACAAAGGCTTAGAAGTCAGATGTGAGTTCGAATGTGAGATCTACAGAAAAGGAAATAATAATAGTCATAAGAATGTTGTGAAGATTAAGCAAGGTATATTCATTACATAACACAATGCCTAAAGCACAGTCAACCTTCAATAAATGCTTTCTACGAATTACTACCTTATAATTATCACACACACAGATAATATAATTGAGTTGCTTTAGTTTGTTATGGGTAGTAATTTATCAATTTGTCCTTTGATATTTGTAAGTGGTTTATTGAAACCCATATAGACCAAGAGGTGAAGAATAAAGCTGTACAGAATTCAGTGGCATGGCCATGCCTCCATAAAATAAGAATATTGTGCTCTGACAAAACTTATCTTTCAACGGTAGGGACATGCTTTGAGAACTGGGAAAAGGATGAGGAGAGTCTAGCTTGTGTGAGGAAGATGCAAAAATCCACTAAGAAGATCTTATTATGTAATGACATATTGCGTCACAGGTCTCCAAAAACTTTCACAAGTTGTATCACGGGATCCTCGTAAAAAACACTGCATAGTGATCAGAATCGGATTAAAATTTATCTTTAAATGTGGAAGAAACTGATGCTGAGAGAGGATGTGGTTTATCTAATATCACATGGCCAGGATACCGGGGAGATGGGATGATGACCTAATCTCTGTCCCTTCGGTGGGTCCTCCGTCCCCTAGCGTCTCCTCTCCTGAGAAGAAGAACTCCGTAAATGTGTTTGGCTCTCTGATGCAAATATTTTACTTACTTCTTTTTTTTTTTACAGGAGAAATTTAAAAATTACAGGTTATCAAACTCAGTAAACAAAATCTCTGAACTATTCTGGAACGTAAATGTTCCCGAAAATTAATTCCCCAGCTCAGTGTCTTGAGTTGGTTACAGTTGAGTTGGCCACAATCCAATCTTGAAATGTTATTCTTCTGAAGAGAGGCTGGGATAATCAGGCAATGAAGGTGAGCATCAGCACAATCTACTTAGGGCGCTTTGTGGTGCTTAGAGATAAGAGTCACTACAACTCCCAAAGTATCATAAGCTTTGACTTCTGTAAATGCGAAGGGACCCTGCATAAGGCATTTCTAAGAGATTAACTTGACTTTCTAAGTGAGAAATGGAACCTCAGATGCAGTAAAATTATGGAAGTGTTGATGTTTGTTCTTAATCCAAATCAATAATTTAATCCCCATATAGGTTTAAGAATCAATGCTTTATTTTATTTTTAATATAAAAATCAATCTTTGGGACGACCACAACCTTTACATGAATATTTTTATCTCCTGAAATACTGTCAAGAAGGTATCTTTATAATCTTGAAAAGAGGATGTGAATTCTAGGTGAATGGCAAAGTGACACAAAAAACACAAGGCTGCCAGTTTACTTCAGACATGCAAATGGAAAATTGGTTATAAAGTAGAAGCAGGCTAAATAATGACACCATACTTTGCAAGCGTTTGCAAAGGTGCTACCATTTTCTCAGGCCTATATTCACAGTAGAGAACAAAAAGAGAATTAGGCACATTGTATGTGGAAAATAGCTAATACAGAAACATAAAGTGGACAGAAAGAATATATGATATATCAAAAAATGGGTTAGTGCAGTAAAAACCTCACAAACGAAAAAGGTGAAAATAAGATGGCGTGGTAAAAGGGTTAAGCACTGAGTCTCTGTTGAAAGTTAGAATCCTGGCTCTACATCTTACAGCTTGAGCAAATTACTTAATCTTCCTGAACTTCATCTTCTTCATCTAAAAATGAGGCAGTAATTGAGCCCTCTCATGGGATTTTATGAGGCTTAAAAAAAGAGAATGCATAGAAAGTGTTTTGCATAGTTCCTGGTACATAGCAAATGCTCAGTGAAAATTATCTCTTATTATTTAAACACAAGCTCACGTAGAATTGCCAAGGTTTTGAACATCAGAACCAGAGTAAGATTATATTCCCCAAATAGATGGTTTGCAATTAATATTAAGCACCTAACTGCCACACTTATGTAAAGTCTTTGCTTTTAAGTAAAAAAAAAAAAAAAAAAAAAACACTGAACAAAACAAGCTCAACAATAACACCAAAGACGATGGTTCACTAAGTGAGCAGAATCACCTTTCAGACAATCCTGCCAATTCATTAAAACCCAATAATGTAGTTTTAAATTAGAAGGGCTTTTCCTAAAGCGCTTAAAAGGGAAAATTTAATTCCAAAAGTGGAGATTCAAACTTTACTGTAGAAAATGGATCACTTAAAAGATGTGTTCTTCAATGAAATTTCACATCTATTTGCTGAAGCTCTCCAAAGTACCTCTAATTTATTCATCAGACATTATTAAATTCATGATAGGTTGAATTAAATCCATGCAAAACACACCCCAAAATAGCATTCATTAGAAATAGCATAGATGTAGTGCCTATCACAGGTTAAGCATCATTTTATTAACTTTGTTTCTCTAGAACAGAGAGGAAAAGTTAGAGTGTGGGTACTTCCAGAAATCAGACCGGCCCAGAAAATAAACAACATCTCTGTTACTACCCTCAGCCTGGCACATGGCTTGACCATACATGCACTGCTGAAAATTGGTGAAGGGAAACAGTGGCTCTAAACACATCCACAGAGCAAGCAGCCAGGACTTCTTCCTTGAGTCAACTGCTCATGCTCAGAAAGCGCGAGCCACAGAATTGATTTCTATGCGGTCGAATGAAAACTCTTTCACTGTCACCCAGGCTTGTCACTGTGACACAGCAGCTCTCCTGATTAAAGAGGGAGGACCCTGAGCTGGAGTATCTTCCTTTGTTAAACAAATATGCATACGTAGTATGAAAACAGAGGGAAACATAAAGTAGGTGATTCCAGACATTAAAAAAAAAAAAAAACCCAAAAAAACCTCTGCGATTTATTGTTATTTGATATTCGGCCAGCCAGTGATTTGAGTAGTCTTTCTGAGAAGAGAGATCTTTAGGAAACAATAATCAAACTCCAATAGTTCCCTCAGTTAACCTAGAAGTTAACATAACTATGCCCACGGCCCATTTAACTTAATGGCTTGCCTGTCCTGGAATTGTAGATAGGGCTTGCAGTAATCATCTTACGCCAGAGTACCGTGGACCAGTTATTTATCAAGTGTTTGGAAATGAGTCAATCCCAAACTCTCAGCTCCCCAAATGAAAAGACAAAATGTTCCGGAAGAAGCCGGGACTCCTGAATTGCAGAGTCCTAAGGGGGAAACCTGATTAGATCATCGGCTGTGACACACAGAATGGTAATGAAGTTGGGGACTTGACATCTTGGAAAGGGTGAGAGGTGCTTTTCAGATTTAAACAAAGCAAAACTAAAGCCCGTGATTGCAGCTTGCCTTGCGGTTTCACACCAGAAGTCCCGATTTTCGAGGCAATACTACACAGCAAAAGGCACAGCACTCTGTGTGCTGTGAAAATATTACCTTCCTAGACGCGGGGTGGACGTTATAAGCCAGTTTCTTTTTGTCTAAAATGTAATAGAAAAGCTATACTTCCAACAATAAAAAAGGAATTACACTTTGGTGAGGGAATAGTAAAGGTTTCCAGCACTTTCACAGGCCAACCAAATGTCTTCCTCTGCCATGTAAATGCAGTAAAAGGATATCCGCATTAAATTACAGGATTTATAGTCGGCGGAAAAACGAAACCGTGTAAAGATCATTTTGCATTAAAATTTGGCTTTCTCTGCTAGTATACGTTTAAAAATATATAGGTGCCTTTTACTAATGAAGTACATCAAAGCATATTATGTTCTGCATTTTGTGAGAACTAGGCAATTTATAAATGCTATTCACATTTAATTAGTAGTCATTTCTTCTCCATAAGCATATTTACTCGGATCTCTTGTTCCTACGGCAACCCAGTGGGTACTACAGCAACAAGAACAGCCTAGACTAACCTAAAAAAGGATGGAGATTAATGAGCAAGATCAATATTAAGACTATAATGCACACGACCAGGCAATAAGATTGGTGAGAGGACCATTACAAAGAAGCCTCAAATAAAAATCTCTTATTTCAAGGAGCCTATTTATAGCAGCACAGATTTTATTTGTTCAAGAGTGCCTATAGCATACAACCAGTATGAGAGATGACTCATTTAGTGCGAAGTTCTGCTTAATTGGCTACCCACTCAGGTACGGTGTAACACATACGCATACA
The DNA here is from genome assembly GCF_014898765.1 of Herpailurus yagouaroundi. NCBI lineage: Eukaryota > Metazoa > Chordata > Mammalia > Carnivora > Felidae > Herpailurus > Herpailurus yagouaroundi. Next base: position 38,956,723 of record NW_024412395.1, read on the forward strand.
TATACACAAGCATGTATATAATTATAATCTGCTTAACGCACTTATCAACGGACGATATAAACAATATTACAAGCAGTTGTGCTTATGGATGTTTCCCTTAAATACTGCATTTGTTTAAAAATAGGGAGTCTTTAAAATTAGTCTGCATGGAAGGTGAGGTCATGAAACGTTTAGCGGAAAATGATTCTTTTCAACGTTTATGTTATTTTAAAACTAATTCTCTGATCAGCTTTTTTACTCGAGCTCCATTACTCTTATTAAAGGGTTGACTTGAAAATCAATAACAGGAGCACTGCTAACGGTACCAGAGCAAAAATGAACAGTTAAAAGAAATTCTGCATATTCTCCTACATTCTGCTTCTAAGTGACAGTCCTTAATTTAAAGATTTAGGCGGAGGAGGTAGGTATAAGGAACTTCAGCCTAAATCTGTTTCCTTACAAAAAGTTTTATCATTGTACAGACTTCCTGCAAGAAACAAGTTAGAAATAATAAAAATTATTTAAATTTTAGGAAAAAAAATAAGACCTAACTAAAAAAAACAAAAAACAAAAAACAAAAAAACAAAAAACAGAACAAAAACAAATAAACAAGAAAAACACCAGACTCTTGGAGTCGCACTAACTTTGCTTTGCACGATGTCGATGGGTGGCTAAAAATTACCGCACGTTATTTGCCCACACATCTCGTTATGTCTCAAAAGGGTATGTGGGAGAAACACTGAATATGAGGAGGGGGTAAATTAGAAACCATATAATCCTTGTTATCAAATCTCGCTGAGTACAAGTGACAGGTCCTTTTCAGAGCTGAGCAGTTCGTCCTTGCTGCAATCACACAGAGGCAAGAGCGTCGCCATCAAGCCTCTGAATTATCCTGCTTAGTGGCAAAAAGTAAAAATGATTCCTTCTGACCTTTCTACGTTGCTTCATTAGCTCTGACTTGCAAGCAACAAGTAAAAATGAGAAGCCTTCTGCAGCCCCCTCTGATAGAACTGATTAAAAGTAGCTGCCCAGCATCTGTTCAGGAGACTGGCTACCGCTCACGTGCGAAAAAGGAGGCTGAACTCAGTGTGTGGCAAGAGAGGCTTGCTACGTTCGCATTTAGTCATTTTCATTGCCGTTCAGCCAGGGCATTTCACTTTTGTTTCCTTTCTGATCTAGAGGGATAGTTGCAAAGGGAAAACAGTCTGTATACCTTGTCTTGAATCATTGGTCACTAAGGAAATTATTTTGTGTAGCTGTATAAGTAAGAAAAGGAAACGGAATTTTAGAATGATTAATCTCTGTAAACATTAATGGTCAACCAAGCCTGTGGTCTCAAATTCAGTTCTATGCTATATCAATCCTTTTTAAAGAATACACAGTAGCTCCCACCTGTAATTTTCCTTTGTGAAAATGTGCCTTTACCAGCAACTATGTCAATGCAGTGAATTAATTACACTCAACAGTGACACCAGGCAGTTGTCTCCCAGATAATCTATGAATTTGAGTTCAGCATTTCTATAGGTACTTTTGTGCCTCTATGGCGAGTATTTTAATACCAAAAGAACACAGCAACTTAAATGCCATTCCCTGGGTTTTATGAAAAAGCAATATAGGAAAGTAAATTGGGCAAATATCAACAACAAAGAGCCCCTACTTTGAGTCAAACAATAAATGCAAATAGAAGAACTACACCCGAGAAGAGAGGTAGGGGGGTGAACACTGTGGTCTGAGTATTTCTTCCTCAAAACGCTCACCAGCTAGTTTTAGGCAAGAATATTCTATCTTAAAAAAAAAATCGTCCATCAGTGAATCCTGTTCGCTGCAGCTTCCCAGGTAGAATTAAAACGTGGTCCCAGAGGCACCAGGACATGAAAACTGAACCCTCTCGCCGCAGATAATCAGCACAGAAGAGCAGCTAACTTCTTAAATAACCACAATTAAATTTCACACACTCTCTTCTCCCTTCCTGGTTTTCAAACGTAGGGTTATTTATCAGAGAAGAAAAATTGGAGGCTGCGTCTTTAGAAGGCAGCCAGGCACTCCTAACCTAATTAGCGTTAGCCACCCCTGAAAATAAATCCCCTGAATCCTGCAGCTCAAGAGTCACTCCCCCCCCCATACTCCTCCATACACACCAGCACCTGGTCAGAGCTACCCTATTGATAGCACCCTTGCGCCCCCGACCTCCAGCAAATAATACTGAGGGGTATTTGCCACCACCCTTCAGGAAATCAGGTAAAACAACACCACCAGGAGGGCAGGGTATCTGTGTGTGTGTGTGTGTGTGTGTGTGTGTGTGTGTGTGTGTGTTGGGGGTGGGGGCGATGCGAACGATTTGCTTTGTCTGTATTTAAACTTCATGCCCACACCACCACAAAATACAGCCCCGGAAGCTGCCGAGCCCTGAAGCCTCCGTGCTCAAACAGAAGGCTCAAAGAAGAATGGAGATTTGCAGATCTGATAATGAGCCAGTTAATGACATAAATGATACCTCAAGAACCTCACTAAACCATCCAGGTCCTACAATTTAATCTGTAATAAATACTCCTGCATCATTGCGAGATGGCTGCTCATAATGGCAAATGAAATATGCTGGTATGATAGGTACAATAAATCTGGATTTTCCTATGGTTCCCTCAGGCTAGAACAATATGTAACCACAGTGCGCACTGTCAGGATGAGCAGATCTCAAAGCCATCATAAAATCTAAATGGGGACTAATTAGGAGGCCCTTCCCTTCCAGAGTTACTATTTCTATTGACATTTTCCATGCATGAGCCCCTCCATAACATCATAAGTCACCAAGATAAGAACTCCCTAGATTATAGGGAAAAAGCTTTAATGGAGAAGTTGAACTCAAAGGCGATGCATAAATTTTCCTTTTGATACTATGGGAAGTCTGTGTTCAGTACTTTCTTTACAAACTTTCAAGCCATGAGCAGGGTACTTTTTAATCCCTCTGTGCCCTTCCCTGTGGCCTGGCCGGTCCCAGCCTCTCTGCACTGGGAGCGTGAGTGTCAGGTGGTGCCCAGGGAGGATATTAAAACAGAGCGGGCCACTTGTAAAACTCATGGCACCGGGTGGAGAGAGCCGGGACGTGCACTTGGCAAGTTGGCATCTGATTCAGGGCCTTTTGGCTTGCAGGTTGGGATTTTCCTAAAGGTCACTGAAGATGAGGCTCTCCCAAGGCCCTTTCAATCAGGAATGGATCAGATTTCTTCAAACTGGCCCTTTCAATGCAGGGAAGTGAGTTAACTCTTTTCATAAGCCAGGATGCCACAGGTCCTTGGGAAAAGGTGGGGTGGGCTGCCTTAGTGCTGCAGGGGTGAGGACTTGAGGGGTCGGGAATGAGATCTCCAGGCACCCTGAGGTGGGAAGGTGAAGAAGAGAGACGGGGGCATTCGTGACAGATGAACCTTCTCTTTAGCTGTCTACCAAGGATATGACAAGTTATGTAAGTTTTCCGAGAAGCAAAATCCTCAATTAAAATGGGAACAAAAATAACTGATCCTATATGGAGTTGGAAAAGTGGAAATATGCATGTGGGTAATTTTTTAAAAAGCTATGGGTATTATTACTTAGGAAATTTACTATTTCACTTAAAAGGGATAAAATTAGGAAAATACCATGAAGAGGGAATGTGCAACCCAGCATTCTCTTTCTCTTTGTTTTATACAAGACGAAAAGCTAAATATGGGGGGGTGAGTTGTCATATGATCCCATAAAGTGGGAGTCCTGTATTAAACTATTCTTAATTTAATTACTTGCAGGTGTTATCTGTCTTTCCTATTTGTCAAAGCGGTTTTTGGGTTACTGACTAAAAAGCTGAATAATGACTACAGGGCCAAGTCCCCCCTCAGGTTAGCCCTCCAATTTCAGGAACACTTATGTGTCCTCTGACATTTTGTATCCAGAGTGCGGGTCTGCAACCAAGGTCACCTGCACGTGTGCATTCAAAGTGAAAACATACAAATCTCTATCATGGGATGTACAGTTGCCTGTATTACCTACTGATTTCACTGATGGTGGAATGAATGCATGTCTGGCTATCTTCTACTCAGTGCAACAGATCGAACCCTGTCTGATAGACATCTGATGAATGGTTTTAACTGAAGAGACTTCCAGTCTGAGTTTAAGGTTAAACTGATGGTATCTTAGAAGAGAAATTACACAGTTTTGTGTGTATATCTATTTATTTTACATTTTTGTATAAACTTCTGCTTTGCATTCTTGCCTTCTGGTGGCGGAGGTGGAGGGAGGCGCTGAGCTTGTATTTGATTACTTTAATGGTTTGTTTTGGGGTACTGGGTTTATATAATCTTTGGTGAACTCATTTCATTTGCTTGTCTTAGCTACCAAAATGCAGCTGGTAGCAGCTAATATTGAAAATTGTGACAATATCCTCATTGTGTTTTATATTTTTATACATAATGGTACAGGTGCCTGTAAACATAAGGACACCAATATAATGAAGATAAAATATATTTCGAAGCCTATACAGCATTCAAACTTTGTAGTTTCTTGTGAAGCTAAAACATACACATTGAATTTAGAATACTTAAGGAATACAAGTTAGATTATGTTAGAACCTAACTTATACTTTTCCTTGGAAGACTATTTATCATCAGTTTACTGAAACACTCACCTTCTTTTTTCTCACATCCTATTACTAAAACAATTGTTGTAAAAACAGTATATACCCTGAATTCTACACTGAAGCGACCACTTAAAAAGAAAAATGTAATGAGAAAAGTAATTGCATCATTGGACTTGTTTTTCCACTACACTCTTAGTTTAAGTAGTAAGAGAAAAACATTAACACTAATAATTTTCAAACTTCAAGTATGTTTCCTGGTCCTCAGTCAGGCTGTTTAGGGTTCAGGACCAGCTGTAGGGTCAGAAATGTTCTCTTAGGAGAATTACACAAGAAAAAGGAGGCCGAAGATCTTGTGAACTGAGGTGTCCTGTTATAGTCCAGAATTTTGAATTGAAAATCATCCCAGAATTGAAAATGAACTGCCAGCTTCCCACACCCCTGTCTTCCCGGGGCTTCTGAAATACTGATTAGCTTATTCTGATTGACTCAGAGTTGATCTTAGATTTAGGTTTTTAGAGTTACAGTGTATTCACTTAATAAACATATATTTTATGTTTTTTCCTGTGTGAAACACTATTTTGGACGATACGGCATTGTCCAAAACAGGCAAAAACTCTGTCTTCGTGGAGCTCATGCTCTACTGCAGGAAGGACAATAAATAAGTCTACAGGTAAATTTATAATATGTTGGGTGGTGATTAAGCTCTGAGGACAAATGAAGTGTTAGAGAAATAGGAAGTTGGGGTGCAGAAGACAGCACTGAAATTTTATATGGGGCAGTGAAGCAGTGCTTACTGAGAAAAGGAATTGGAGCAAACACCTGAAAAAGGTGAGGGAGCCAACCTTACGGCTATTTGGAAGCAAAGCATTTCAAATAGAGGAAACAACGAGTGCAAATGTCCTGAGGTGGAGCCATGTTTGATGTCTTTAAAGAAAAGCCAGCTTAGTATAGCTGGAGAGAAGGGGACAAAGACAACAGCAGCACCTTTTGATAAGGTCAAAAAGGTGGCACCTGGCCAGCTGGTGTAGGGCCCCATGAGCCTTTGTAAGGATGTTGACCTTTATCTTGAGTGAGATGGGAAGCTCTGAGCAGAGGAGTGGCAGGTTTGGATTTACACTTTTGGACTATCACTCTGACCTCTGTATTGAAATCAGCCTGGGGTAGATGGGAAGGGGAGGGTGGGCAGGCCGAGGAGAAGCAGCGAGCCCAGCAAGGACGCTACGGTAGTAATCCTGGGAGAAAGGAGCAAGGTAGGGGCAGGGCAAGGGCGTACAACTTGAAGTGCTCACATTTTGCGTGTATTTTGAAGGCACCGTGTATAGAATCTGCCAAAGAATTGGATGTGCATGTGAGTGAAAGAAAAGGAAGGAAAGGAAAGAAAGAAAAGGAAGGATTAAATACCCTTTAAAACTTCTAGTTTATAACAAACAGTGATCACATTTATTTTGTTATGATATGTAAGCCTTTCATTCAACAGACTCAAGAGATGCTGATTGAATGTCTACCAGGTGCCAGGTTCAGTGCTGGGACTATAATGGTGAAAAGGCAGGCAAACTGCTTTATCTCTCGGAGCTTACATTTAATTGGGGGGGGGGGCGG
>NW_024412395.1:38963000-38982035 GCF_014898765.1 Herpailurus yagouaroundi
TAGAGAAGATTGTAGTATTTTCTGTGGTATTATTAGCAATGTTGACATGCTTAAGAGAAACACACACAGTCATCAATAACCTTTATGATCGCTATTTTGGCAATGACCTGTAAAAAGAATATTGCTTCCAAAATTCTGGCTCACACCTAAGTTAACTTTTTTTTTTTTTTTTTTTTTTTTTTACTGAATGTGTGGCATTAAATATTGATAAAATCAGGACTCCAGACCCACAGAGAGATGGAAAAATAAAAAAGGGTCAAAAACTAATGTGAAATATCTACTGAACATGCAAAGACAGTGCCCAAAATCTAAGAAGAGGTTGAAAAAAAGCATGCTTGTATTGCAGTAATACAAAAAGACCATTAAGTTTTCATTTTAGTCTTCATTTGAAGGTAAGGAAAAATGATTTACTGCTAATTATAAAGATGGAAACTCTCAAAAATGAAAGTTTTGCTTTTTTTTGTTTTTTAATTAAAAGTGTGTGCTGCCCAACTGGGTAATTCAGACGACAGAATTCATTTTGGAGGTTTGGATTATTTGCTTAGCCTAAATTCGTTAGATGATTGCTTCACAACTTCTTTGGATGATCTTATTTATTCTCATAATTGTGGCTACCATACACATAACATTGAAGTCTCTATATTTAGTCCTGAGAACCCACTGAGCTTCTGGCTCATGTACCTACGTGTTGGCTGAACATACTCACCAGGATGACAGAGAGGTACTTCAAAGACTATGTGTCATCGCACTGCCCCTTCTCTATCCTTCCAAACTGATTTAGATTTTACATTTGAATCTTCTCTCGTCCAGTCGTCACGATGGAACGACCAATTGCCAAACTGGACACATGAGAGCCACACGCCTCTCCTCTCCCTTCTTTGTCATTTATGCACGAACGGTACTAAACTTTTACTGATGCATTTGGGTCAGCATAGACTGGGTTATGCTGCGGTAATGGATGATAGCATCCATAGCATCCAATCTCAGTGGCTTCACTGGGATTTCCTCATTCCCCCAAAGTCTGCATTAGCCTCCTTGTGAAGATTCAGCATTCCACACACCTTTGCTCTTATAAGATCACTGTCTGTATGTGTACTTCCACGAGCATTATGGCAGAGTGCTGAACAATGGTGGGTTTTCCGTAGCTTGGTCCAGAAGTGACATATGTTCTTCCAATCTGCAACCTATTGGCCTGTACCTCAGTATCTCCCATTATCTGCCGGATGCAATCTGTTACCCACAGTTTTCTACCTACTGCTCCTGTGCACCCAACCCTCCACCTAGTGACGTGGCTCATGCAGATGTGAATTTGCCTGACATGCTCATCCCTCTTCTGTTCCTACCTAACATGCAGTGATCCTCGGGCTGGAGTCGGGCCTCATTTTCTCCAGAAGGCATCGTTGATCCTCAGGGTGAGCCACCCACCGTCTTTCATGCCCCCAGAGTTCTTGGCACTTGACACATTATTGCATCAAATTATTTTTTATATAGCTGTCAAACTCCATACCCTGGATGACTAAGTTCCCCAAAGGCAGCTACACGTGTTCTCACCTTTATATTCTTAGCACTCACTGTGGTGCCTGACAGGCCATAGACTTTTATAAATGTTTGTTGAATTAAACTATTGTTTATCGGGGCACCTGGGTGGCTTAGTCCATTAAGCGTCTGACTTCAGCTCAAGTCATGATCTAGGGGTTCATGAGTTTGAGCCCTGCGTCAGGCTCTGTGCTGACAGCTCAGAGCCTGGAGCCTGCTTTGGATTCTGTGTCTCCCTCTCTGTCTCTGCCCCTCCCCCGCTTGCACTCTGTCTCTCTCTCTCTCTCTCAAAAATAAATAAACATTAAAAAAATTAAAAAAAACTATGATTTATATCTTACTACTTAACTTGGAATCTGAGTATCGTATCTAATATTTGGAAATGCTACAAAAAACAATAACAGACATAATAGAATTTGTGTGGCTTAGCTAAGAGAAAGGGGCTTAGTTTTCCCACTCATTGAACCACACCAGGTGAATGTTAGCTACTTTTGTTTTTTTTTTTTTTTGCAGTAGTATCCGGACTGAAATCTAGCTTTGGGGGAGGTATAGTGCCAGAATCCCAGTTCACTCTATTTCATTAATCTTCCCTTTGAAAACATGTAGGTGGTATCTTTTCATAGTAGTGTGTTTTAGAAAAGAATTTCTGAGCTACAGATTGCTGGCTTAGAAACTATTGCATCATGCTTTTAGTCTAGATTTGGAAATCTAGAAACAGTATATGAAAAAGCAAGTGAACTCATAGTAAAACCTACTCAAGTATATGCCAATGTTACATTCTTATGCAAAACAGGTTATCAAAATTAAAAATCAGCCAAATAAAGACTGGTGGACCCTGTAGGTTAAGGTCATCTTCTATGTGTTCATAAAATATTGGTATATTTGACTGATTCAAGTATTTGTTTTTTGGTTTTTTGATCCAAGTATTTGCGAAACAAATATCTATTAACTGGGAAATTGTGTATGTGATAGAGATATTCAAATATATTAATAATTTGTAAAATAAATATAGATGGATAAATTTATTTTGAGGGTGCCTCACTTCCCTAATTGATATAAGGAGGTGGTTGGAATAGATGATATATGTGACTTAATTATATCTTAGGAATCTGTGAATAGGGTTACATAGGCATAAGGGTACAATATAATGGATTGGACAAATTGCAGATTTGGGAAAATTAATAAAGAATTTCACAAAATTTAGAAAATATATTCACCAAAGATTAGAAGACCTAGGTTCAAAATAATAATGATAGCTAATTTGATAGCTAATTATTGAAATGCAATAATATGACTATGTTGTAGTCATCAGTCTCAGTATTTTAAATGCATTATTTTGTTGAACCTGTACAACAACACCATCAAGTGGGTACTGGTTGTATCCCCATTTCAGAGATGAGACACCGAGTCTCAGAGAAATTAAGTAATTTATCCAGGGTCACAAAGCTAGCAAGCGAAGTACCTAATTTGAAAGTCGGCAGTCTGCCACCAACACCCATGCTCTTAACAAACATAATATTCTGTCTTCTACTGAGTGTAGGGCTTCTTTTCCTTCTGAATGCCAAACAATGCTTATTGATTTTTCTGTCAAGTCATCATGCTATTGAATTATAAATATAATTATTTATTTATAATATATAATAATATAATACATATTATATATATAAATATAATTATATTTATAGTTCAATAGCATGAGAACCACTTTCAATTTTGTGATAAAATGCCTAGTTGATATCCTATACTCAAAGAAAAAAAAGGCACTGACCACATCAAAAATGTAGGAATTAGCACTGAACTCTAAATTACTTTTGCTCGAGGGTCTTTTTTTCTGGGGATGAAGTTTTTGTTCTCCATTTCAGTCAAATGTATGTTATTTCAGTTGTAAGTTATTATTATTAGTTTTTTCTTTAGATGGCCTATAGTATCTTATCCTAATGACAGCCATCAGGCCCTCTGAATATGGCCCTTCTGGTGATTAACCTTTGGGGTGTCTAAGGTCGTCCTGATAGAAGGTTTAATACTTTAAAATGCAAATCTGGTCATCTGGGATGTCCCAGTAGATAATCATCACTTCTCAAAATTAATGACTCACATGGAATGTTTTTCTTTTTTACAAAGTACTACATTTCTCCTCTCTCCAGCTTTATGGTTAGGATTGGTTGTATGTCTTTTGAAAAAAAAAAATATACATATATATATATATATATATATATACACACACATATAATGCATATATATTGCATACGCATATTGACTTCCAGCAAAGATAATATAAATACAAGCTTTCAAAATCTGGTACTTATAACAATCCTCCAAAGTCATTTCCTAAGAAGAAAGATGGGAGTTGGTTTCCTAGCAAGAAGTTTACGTAATGCTTCTTTAGCAAACAGTGACAAATTTTTAATGGCTTAATACAACAGTGATTTATTTTTCAATTGCACCATAATCTAACTTAGCTTTTTGCCTATAACTGGTAGTAGAGTGGGGAGACTCTGCTCAGTGAATGAGACAGACATGTTTCATCCTAATATATGCTTCAACAAATACCATGTAAAGGAAAAGAACATGTGAATGGTGCACAGGCTCTCAAAACTTCTACTTGAAGATAACATACATCACTTCCTTGTTCATGTCAAAGAGGTCACTTGGAGAAGCTTCCAAAGAAGCAGTTTAAAAATAAGTACAATTTTACCACAGTACTGAACGAAAGAGAACTGGGAATATTTGGTGAACAGCTGCCATGACTACCACAGCCCTGGTGGAGTTTAATCTACAGTTTCTGGTCCAGTCAAAAAAAAAAATCTTAATACACAAGTGCCAAGACAAATGTACAGACCCACCCCCAGCCCAAAACAAAATATGATCTAAGCAAAAATTCTGTGAAACAAAGGAGAAAAAAAAATGACAAAGAAAGAAGCAGGAAAAAGTAGAAAGCAAAAAGATACCAGAAATAAAACCAAACACATTAGCTTGCAAAACAATTTTTAAATTTTTTTTAAGCTAAGAGAAAAGATTATCATCAGGCTGGATTTAACTATATATATATATATATATATATATATATAATTTGTAAATTATATATAATAATATATATGATATAAATTATATATAATTTGTAAATTATATATATTACATATATATAATTTGTAATTTGTATAGTTAACTATATATATTATAGATATTAAAATAGGTATATATATGCTATTATAAGTTACACACTGAAAATAAGAATATAGTTTCACAGAAATGCCTAGAAAAATATACAATACAAAAATATTAACAAATGATGTAACCCAATAATGCTATATTTTATTAGACAAAGTAAAATTTAAGGCAGAAAAAATTACCAGAGATAAATAAAAAGATAAATACTTTCTAATTATAAACACTTTAACTCACTAGGAGATAACTTATATGAATTTAGTAACAAACTATATCCAGCAAATAAATGATAAACTATAATAAAAAATGACATATTACAAAGTTTTAACTCTTCTCTCTCAGTTATTGATAGATTCAATAGACAAAAAATTAGTAAGGATAAAGAAAATTTGAGTAGCATAGCAAGTAAGTTCAACCTATGCAGAACACTACATTTCAACAACTGGAGGATGCACATGCTTTTCAAGCTCATACTGAATATTAGTAGCAACTGACCATTTACTCTGTCATAAAACAAATCTCAATAAATTTTAAAACACTATTATCATTCAAACTTCATGACCACAGGGCAAATAAGTGATAAATAATAACAAAAAATTAACATGTAAAAACTAAATAATTAAAGATTTTAAATTTTATTATTTCTAAATAATTTATGGATCGAAAAGAAACTATAAGGGAAATTAGAAAATAATTAGAACTGAATAATATGGTAACCTTGATATTATCACTTCTTTTGTGCCATTAAGGAGGATTAGAGGACCAGATATTGAACTAAATACTTATATAAGGACAAAAGAAAGGTTGAAAGCAGTTTAGTATCTAACTTTAGAAATTAGTAAAAGAAAACTGTAAAGAACAAAAGAAGGAAAGAAGGAAATCATAGTGACAGTAGGATACGACAGAACAATAAAATAGAGAAGTTCAATATAGTACAAATTAAGTTCTTTGGGAAAAATATAAAATTATTAAACATTGATCAAGATTGATAAAAAAGACAAAAAAATTAAGGAAAATTTTGACAAAATTGCAGATGTGGCAGGCATTAAAATATAACAAGATAATATTATGATCAATGTTATGCAAATAAATTTTAAAGTTTAGATAAAATGGGCAAATTCTCTAAAAAACATAACTAAACAGAACTTATGTAATAAGTTCTACAACTTTAAATAATCAATAGTCAATCATCTTTCCCCAAAAGAATATAAAAAATCCCAGACAACTTATAATTGAGGTTTTATACATACTCAAGAAAGAGATTATTAAAATCTAACAAAACGTCCTCCAGAGAATAGAAAAAGTAGAACCACTCTAAAATCCACTTTATAAGGCTAATATAACTTGACACAAAACCAAACAAGAAAAATAAAAGAAAATTGTTAGGCAATACAATTTATGAACATAGAGTATATTATGTTAACAAAATATTAGCAAAACAAATTCAGCAGTCCATGAAAAACATAATACACCATGGCCAAATGGGTTTTCTCAGGAATACTTGACTTGTTTAATGTTAGAAAAACTATAAATGAGGTAAACCAAATTATATAAACAAGTCAAGAAAAATTATTATCTATATACAAAAACAGTATTTCATATAATTCAGTACTGATTCATGGTATTAATATTGTTTAGAACATTAGGTATATGTGGGAATATTATAGTACTTATAGAAAACTTTACAGCAAATATAATTGATAATAAAACTTTAATTCCTCTGGATAGTTCAGTCAGTTAAGTGTCCAACTCTTGATTTCAGCTCAGGTCATGATCTCATGTTTTGGTTCAGAAGATTGAGCCCCATACTGGGCTCAGCACTGACAGTGCAGAGCCTGCTTGGGATTCTCTGTCTCCCCCTGTCTGACCTTCCTCTGTTTATACGCCCACGACGTGTGCTTTCTCTCTCTCAAAATAAATAAATAAACATTAAAAAAACAAAAAGGAAAAACAACCTTTATACCAGTAAGAGGAAAATAACGCCTCCTATCACCATTTATTTTTAGTACTTTCCTGGATGTTCTAGCCAGTGTAATAATAGAATAATAAGAAATAAGATTTCAAGGAATGGTAAATTAAAATTTATATATATGTAATATGGCTGTTGAAATAGAAAATTGAAAAGGGAGGTTTGGGTGGCTCAGTCAGTTAAGCTTCTGACTCTTGATTTTGGCTCAGGTCATGATCTCACAGTTCATGAGATTGAGCCTTGGTTTGGGGTCGACACTGACAGCATGGATCCTATTTGGGATTCTCTCTCTCCTTCTCCTTCTCTTCCTCTCCCCCCGTCACATGAGCTCTCTTTCTCTCTCTCAAAAATAAATACATAAATTAAAAAAAAAAGAAAATCAAAAGAAATGTAGAGATGACTAGGATTATTGAGAGCTTAGCAAAGTTAATGAATTCAAGATGAAAACCAATTGTACTTTTATATATCAGCAGCCACCATTCATAAAAGCAACATAATTTGAAAACATTTATTACACAAAATAGTAAAGTATCTAGGAACAAATAGAGTAAAGATGTGCAAACTGTTATGAAGACCATTATAAAAATATAGTGAAAAACATGAAAATAAACCAATAAATGAAAAGATATACCATGTTCATGGATTGAGTGATTCAATATCTTAAAGATGTATCAATTGTCCATAAATTGATTTATAGATACAATGCACTTGTAGTCAAAATATATGAGATTGTGAGTGTGTGTGTGTGTGTGTGTGTGTGTATGTGTCCAGGCTGACAAGTTGAACTTAAAGTTTAGGGGAGGAGCAAAGAGCCAAGAAGAGTCAGGACAATTTGAAGTAATATATTAGTGTGAAAAAACTGTCTAAGGTTATTAGAATAGTGAGGCTTTGTATTTTAATAGACAAAGTACCAATGGAACAGAATAGGGGTCTAAAATAAGATCCCTACATATGTGTAGAATCTTACTGTATGACAGAACTGGCAATGGGTTAATAAATGGGTTAATAAACAGCACAGTGAAAATTTTTATCTATGTATTAAAAATATTAGACTGAATTCCTATTTAATACCATACAGAAATCAATGCCAGATAAATTAAAATTTTAAACATGAAATAAAAACGTTGAAACTTAAAAAATATATTCTTATATTTAAATATCTTTAAAATATTGAGTTAGATTAGGAACTAATCAATTAGGAACTGACTAATATTGAGTCAGATTAGGAACTTTTGTTAATCAAAGAAAACAGATAAATTGAAAAGATAAGCCATCTGATATTTTGCAACACATATATTGGTTAATGCCTAGAACATGCATGCACGCATACTTGTGTAGAATTTACGTATGCATAATTTTCTGTAAATCGACGCAAAAAAGATAAAGAGCCGAGAAAATAAAAACAGGTGAACGATAATTAAGCAAAAGAAAAACACAATTTTTAATGAACACATGTAAAGACTCTCAATATTAGTCACCAGGGAAATGCAAATTAAAACCACAATGGAATATCATTTAGTACATGTCAGATTTGCAAAATTAAAAAAATCAGACAATTAAAAATGTTGGAGAGGAAGTAGAGCAATAAGAACTCTTATACACTGCTGGTGGAAATGTAAATGGTTCCAACTACTTAGGAAAATTATTGAACATCTGTTAAGGTTGAAAATCTACATACTTAATGACTGAGTGGCTGAGCAATTCCATTTCTAGGGATATACCCTAGAGAAAATCTTGCACATATGTACACTGAAATATGTACAAAAGTTTTCATAATGGCTTGGTTTAAAATAACAGAAAATTTGGAAATAATCTAATTGCTCATTGACAAATTCAACAATAGCATAATACATGACAATGCTAAACAGAAGTAAAAAATAAATGAACCTTAGGTATATGCATCCTCATAAATAATATGCATGGGTATACTATGATTGGAAGTGCAAGAAAATGCAGGAAATACATATAACACTTAGGTAAATTTCACAAACTGTCAAAATGGAACAACGTAGGCATCTCTCTTATTATCAGTAATTTCAGCTAAATTTCTTTTACTTGTGCTGCAAGGAGCTGTAATAGCTTGGTGAAAGTGTGAGGGAAGGGAGGGAGATGAAAAGAGATATCTGGAGGGCTCTCAGAACTTTGGGTAGGGTGGTACCATGAGGCAGGCAGATGCTAGAAGGTCGTAGATGTATCTTTGTAAATGCTCAAAGGCTGGCAAGAGAGACAACCCAACAAAGTCAGAGGCAATAACGGGAGGCCTGAGAAAGGAAAGATGCTGAATGCAAAGATGGTATGTCTCTGAAGCCTGACTTGTCCACTTCATAATTTTCCTACATCAAACACATCCCACCTCTACTGTTACTGTGTGAGGGCAGAGGGTGGGGGAGCAGTAGGAATAGAATGGCAATTCAAGGTTTTGTGAGGGTCTGGCTTTTGATCTTGATCCTTGTGTTAGCAGAAGCTCATCTGTAAGAACAGGAAGTGATCCTTCCAGTATAACTGGCAGCGACAAAGTCTTCAATCAAATCCTGCTCTAGTTTAAAAGAAGCATAACTGACAGGAGAAACAGAGTTTGGAGAGAGTCCAGAAGCAATCAACAAAAAATGATGAAATGACTGAAAAATAGGACCTCTGAGGAAAGATTCAAGGAACTGGGCTTTTTAGTCAAGAGAAGAGGAAGCCCTTAGGAATATGAATGGTTATTGTAAGGATGATGGAGACCAGCTGTTCTTCCGGATCACAAAGGATCAAACTGCAGGAGGTGAGCTAAAACTGTTGCAAGAGGGATTGATGCTAATTAGAAGGAAGAGCTTCGCAACACATCAGAAAGTTAAATTTTATCTTCAGTTATTCATTAAAACTACCTGCTCTGGAAGGCTTTGGAATTAGTTGGTATAGTTTGAAGATACGATGAATTCTGTAGGTCCTCCACCACTTTTCTGTTTGTATTCTCAATTTCCACACTTAATGACAAGTTTTGATTCCTAATAGTTCCAGGTGGTAATTGGAGACCGTGTCACATTCTTAGCCCACATTTAGCACAATTGAAAGGAAGCAGGGTTTGAATCTTATATAGGTCTTTTCTCAATCTCAAAAAAATAATCTGTTTTCATGAAAGTTTAAATAGGACCTGAAATTAAAGACAATTGTGAATTTAATAGATTTTTTTTTTTTTTGTATAATGTTGAATACAAAATGATAAAATGCTGCTTTTGTTTGGAACCAACACAGAATTTTCCTTGGAAAAGCACAATGTACAAATCTTGGAAAAGCATACCTTTTTCCTGGTTTAAGATTTGTTTAAAAAAAAATCCAACATGGAAACATCTTATTCCAAGCAGGTCGTATCTGGTATTTTGGCATTTCCTATGTCAGAAACACAGCATTTATTGTTTTTCTCTGTGGATTAGAGTGAAGAATCTTAATCACAGCTTTATACAGAGTATTCTTGGAATATTATTAGAGCGATTTGCATGTACATCTTGGACACCGATGGGATACTCTGGTCTATTTCTGATATCTTGATATATGTCCCACGTCCCATGTTGGGTTATTGCAAATCCCCTACATACTTGAGTTGAGACGCTGCTTACAGGAAATCTCTTAGGGTTCATGAGAGAACACTACAGTCAAGGATGTACTGTTGGTCTTCTGTCTTTACAGGACTGGCAGTTTGATCATCGATGTGTTCTCAGGAGTGGACTTGTAAAAACAGGAAGTGACCCTTCTAGTAAATTTGGCAGTGGCAAGGTCTTTAATCACACACAGTAAAAGCATAATAAGAGGGTAACATACTTCTAAGTATGTAAGTGGCTTTGCCCTAGAAGCAACTTAACCACCACCCGTATATTTTTTGCAAGTACCATACAAAGATTTCCACTCTTTTGTGTGTGTGTGTGATATCAAGAAATACTATCACGCTCTGGGTCCCAAATCCATTCTTTCTGACTTACCTAACTATCGGTGTACACCTTTTAGGATCCATGTATAGGTTTTTTCTTATTTTTTTTTTTTTTCCTGAAGTGACCGGGACTTCTCTAGTTCTCTTTGCAAAATTGTTGTAATCAAGGGCCAGCTCTAGCTTCTCCATTACTTAGCCCCCAGGTCCTACAGACCTCAGCCAAGAAAAGAATCCCCATCATACCATCCTTTGCTTTGTTTTGCCATCTGGGGAAATGCCTTAGACAAGAGCTCAGATGGGGTAAAGCAAGTTTACCCACTTCAGCCAATTTCCTTTGTAGAGACGGTCAAATGTCTATGTTAGTCTTTTCAAAATGGCACTGCGATCTGTGGCTTGACTTGAGCTACCATTGTCATATATGAGACTGGGAAGACTTTGATCAAGGGCGATATTTGTGTTCAGGTAGGTGGAAAGATAGTGACTCTGGATGCAGCTGAAGGCGCAGTCAGGATCCAGCAATTTCAGAGAAGGGGCTGCCAAGGCCTTAATAGGTTTTGTCATGGCCTTACTAGTGTGTTACTGGGAGACCCAGTACAAATTAAGGATCAAGCGTAGTGCTAAACTGAATAAAACTGGAAAAAATGTTATTGTAAGTATCAGATGAGATAATGTTTGGAAAGCACATGCTGCAGTAAGCACTTATTTATTTTTTCCATTATTATTGTTATTACTATAATAATTATAATAATAAATATATACAATAAATAAATATAAATAATAAATATAAAAATTATCATTTTTACCAGGCATCCACTAGATGATCCAGTAAGCTTGTTTTGAATATACCAAGTGTTTTATTTTTAGAGATTCTTGAAGGTCCTGAAAGGTATCAGAGATACCAAAGGGTGGACAGGAATAGCCAGGCAGTTTGGCTAGGATATTATAACGCTTGGAGAAATCTTTCTCTCTGCGGCATGAGTTAACCCAATGGATAAAGGGCCAACATCCTCATAATCTCCTACACATTTTTGAAAAACGACACTTATTAAACTGAGGGAGAGCAGAATATATTCTCCCAAGAAAATCTATTAGGGTTTAGGATCCACAAACTTCAGTGGTTCAAAGTTAATAGTAGAGACTCTAAGCAGTAAACCTATTCTTGAAGTTCCAAGTTAGAAAGACCAAATTAAAGATAGAAGGGAAACCATTAATAATAGATTTAAATTTAAACAGGAAAGTCTTACATAACATAATATTTCTCTACTTTGCAACGTGATCTTGATTTAGGTGACATGCTACAACGTGAGAAGGCTTGATACTTAATCACTCCTCACCTTGTATAGACTCGGGGAAGGTGCTAGGCTATCCCAAAGTTTTCAAGGACCTGTAGGTAAAATCATAGCTACTATTTAATGAGTATTTACCTCATGCCATCTTTCCTGTGTGCATTATTTAGTTTAATCTTAACATCATTTAAGATAGGAATTATTACCCATACAGATGGGAAAAAAAATCATGGCTCAGAAAGATGAATTCCTTTGCTCCATCTCATTCAGCTGATAAAGCAGGGAGCAGGACTTAGGATTTAATTTTTTGTCTGTCTGAGTTCAGGCCAGTGCTCTTTTTGCCATGATCTGCTAAGAATTGATACGGAAAGTTCATTTCTGGGGGATTCTGGCCTTATGAAGTACTGGATGTGGATTCCTCCAATGAAATAGCCCCTCTGACTGCAAGACTTTCATGCTACATGGAAGGAAACCTAGATACTGAGGTTTAACCGATATCCTTTCTGAAGTCTTCACAGAGTACTTCAGGTGTGCTGGCATTAGGAGCTAGACAGGATTCCTCTCACAATTGTGGATTCAGAGATATCCTTATATTTTCCTCCATTGCTGTGAGGCATTCAGCCTTTCTCAAATAGACTATAGTTTTCACTATATATATATATATATATATATATATATATATATGTCAACATTATCTAGGAAGAGAATTAACTAAACATTTACTGACATCTACATTATCAGTTAATTTAATAGAAGACCCTTATCTCCAAGTAGAGAATTTAAGGCACCACAATCCCACTTTAGAAGCTCAAAGTCTGAAATGATAAGGTATTTTTATAAAAGAGCATAAAGATGAGGAGGTGGTTTGAATAAATACAAGAATTGGAAACGTGGATGCTTCTGGGACCCAAGGGACTGGACCACATGCTACTTGCCAAATTACTGTATTAGTTGTACGCATCCTTCAATGAGATTATTTAGTAATAACTGTAAACTAACATCCAGGCCCTAAGGATAACAACGAAAGATAAAGGAGCTCAATCTTCAGGCAAAAATTAGCTTTGCATGGGAATAGAGACAGTGGCAAATGCCAATATGCAGAGAAATTCAACAATTTGGAAACAAATTGAGGCATTTGTCTTTTCCTTTAAATGATGACTTCGAAAGAGAAGTGCTAAGGTAGCATTATTATAGCTATTAATGAAATAAATTCTTTATAGCAGAGAGGGCAGACCAGGGTCTTGGGCCAAATCCCACCCTTGGCCTCATTTTGTATGCTTCCTGCTAAGAGTGGTTTCTACATTTTTATAGATGCACACACACATGCACACACACACACACACACACACACACACAGGAAGAATATATGACAGAGACTATATGTAGCCCACAAAGCCTAAAATAGGTACTTCCTTACCCTTTGCAGGAAAATGTGCTGACATCCGCTTTACAAGATATAAATATACTACATTTTGAAAAAAATATATATATACCCTTTTTTATTAGCTACTTCTTGAGAAGTCTCATCTTTTTATTTGATGCATTTTATAAACCTTTTATGGAGAAATATGATGTAAAAAAGTTCAGTTAAGGGGCTCTTGGGTGGCTCAGTCGGTTAAGCATATGACTCTTGGTTTTGGCCCAGGTGTCCTGGGATGGAGTGCAGCGTTTGGCTTTGTACTGAGTGTGGAGCCTGTTTGGGAGGCTGTCTCTCTCTGTCTCTCTCTCTGTCTCTCTCTCCCTCTATCCCACTTGTACACTCTCTCTAAAAATAAATAAAATGAAAAAACATAGTTCAGTAAAATAAATCAGGATTTGGAAAGGTAAAAAGTAAAAAAATTAAATACACCTACCACCTTCCATATACTTTTGTGTTAAGTCTTATATTTACATATATACACAAACCTTATTAGAATTGAATTAGTATACTTCTTATTTGTCAATGATGCTGATTTTATGCTTCAAATGTGATTAGACTGTGCCAAGCTTTTGAAGACTTCCCATGATATTGAAGAGAAATAGAAAAACATAGAAAAGTTTAAAAATAGGAGACAAATTCTATTTTAAATGGGCCATTGGGGGGACGATTGAAGAGACTCCCATTTTCCTTAATTCGAGGGTGTTTTTTTCTTTTTATGTTTGTGATTCTAACATAGATTCTTTAAAAAAGAGACATCATAGTAATTATTTGTATAGAACATTGGCTAACTGTATTAGTCAAGATAGGCTGAATTAAACCAAATCTCAGGGACTTTGCAGAACAAAAGTTGTTTCTAACTCTTGTTACTCATTCTAGAAAGGCTGGCAAGGGCAATGGGGGCGCTCTGCTCTGCAGAGTCACCCAGGTACCCCAGCCCTGCAGTCTCTGACATCAAGGTCAGTGTTACCACTGACCAAGGCAGGGGAAGAGAGGAGGACAAAAGAATTTTGAAAGGCCTTTTCGCTGTCTCCACCTACAAGTGACCTAGTTGATTTTCCAGAATTCGTACATTGCCCTGACTAACTACAAAGCTGTTGGCAAATAGTGTTTCTTGTGTCCTGAGAGGAGGAATATGAAATGCGGTTTAATGCACATTTCCTCTGCCATAGTACCCAACATTTTAAGTGAATTGTGTGTGTCATCTACATGATTTTTATGTAACATGGGCTTTCTGGAAGAAAAGAAACATTTTTCAAAATTCAAAGCTTGTTTTACTTGCTTAGTACCAATTCAATTCAAGTACATTTATTGTCTGTTTTGTCAAATCATGTGGAGGTCTCGCACCAGTAGATTTCATTTTAGTATTATTTTTAATTAAAAAAATTTTTTAAATCATTTATTGATTTATTTCGAGAGAGAGACAGACTGTGAGTGGGGGAGGAACAGAGAGAGAGAGGGAGATACATAATATGAAACAGGCTCCAGGCTCTGAGCTGTCAGCAAAGAGCCTGACGTGGGGCTCGAAGCTACAAATCCACAAACCGTGAGATCATGGCCTGAGACGAAGTCGGACGCCCAACTGACTGAGCCACTCAGGTGCCCCTCATTACTATTTTTTTAAATTTTTATTTATTTTGAGAGACAGAGAGACAGCATGAGTGGGGGAAGGGCAGAGAGAGAGACACACACACAGAATCCAGAGAAGGCTCCTGGCTCTGAGCTGTCAGCACAGAGCCTGACAGGAGGTTCCAACTCATGAACCGTGAGACCATGACCCGAGCTGAAGTCAGAGGCTTTACCGACTCAGCCACCCAAGTGCCCCAACACAACAGTATAATTTAACCCAGAAATAGGATATTGGGGGAAAGGAAAATTAATAGTTTGAGAAGCATCACATTCTGGGTTCCTCACACAGATTGTCATAATGCTGGCCACTGTCCCAAAGAATCATCTCCCAGAATGTTGCCAGAAATGATCTTGCTCTGTAGATCATTCTAGAAAAAATGTCAAAAATTTAAAAGTTTTTTTGTGTGCTTTTCCTGCTCCCATTTGCACCATTTCTTTTCCTTTCAGCACACCATTGAGTGCTCAAATGCAGAGTTACCCTTGCAGCCTTTGGTTACCAAGAATGTGCCACCCAGGTCAATCCTCTCCAGCAATAGGACCATGAGACTTCCCATTTTCTATCTTGCCCAAAGCAAACATAAGACCTTCTTACCTATTCTAAAAGATGCTTCCTGGAAATACTAGCAAATTTGACATGTTAATTTTAGTTGGTATTAACATCTCAATATTTTATCCCTTTTCAGAAGTATGTGCATTTAAAAACTGGAATCTTATAAAAGAATGCCTCCTGTCCAAAGTTAACAATCTTTAATGGTGGGTTATCAGGAATCATCTCATGGTACAGTCATAGAAGAGCCATTAGACAGAAAGTCTTTCCATGATGTCTGCCAAAATTTTATTTATTTTTACAGTTTTGCCTTTATTATTTTGGCTGAATATATTAGTGTCATTCATTCATTTATTCCAATAGTTAGCCTTTTATTCATCAAATATTTATGTTTTGTGTACTCTCCACTGGGCACTGTACTGGTAGCTGGAAAGGTAATAGTATATGGTTACTGTTTTCAGGTAAGTTTTGCTTAGAAATGAGAGACTGAAATGTAAAGATATTGTCATTTAAAAAGTCATCTTTGTTGGGGCGCCTGGGTGGCTCAGTCGGTTAAGCTTCTGACTTTGGCTCAGGTCATGATCTTGCAGTTTGTGAGTTCAAGCCCCGCACTGAGCTTTGTGCTGAGAGCTCAGAGCCTGAAGCTTGCTTCAGATTCTGTGTCTCCCTCTCTCTCTCTCTCTCTCTCTCTCTCTCTGCCCCTCCCCTACTCATGCACTCTCTCTCTGTCTCTCTCAAAGATAAAGAAACATTAAAAAAACTTTATGAAAATTAAAAAATTAAAAAGTCACCTTTGTTGAGGTATAATTTATATACAATAAAATGTACTCATTTTAAACATGTAATAGTTTGATGAATTTTGACAAATTTATACATCCATGTAACTACCACTACTGACATGATACAGAATATTTCTATTGCCTTGAAAAGTGCCATAGTTACTCCCAGCAATGCTGATCCCGCACTCCCAGCAACCACTGATTTGCTTTCTGTCTCTAGAGATTAATTTTGCTGTTCTAGTGTTTCATATGAATGAATCATGCAGTAGGTTCTCTTTGGTGTCCTACTCTTCTTTCTGCTCAGCATAATGTTTTTGAGATTCATCTATGTTGTGCGTCTCAATAGTTTATTCCATTTTATCACTCAGTACTATTTCACCATGGGATATGACACAGTTTGGGGATCTGTTTATCTCTTGATGAACACCTGAATTGTTTCCAGTTTTAGACTCTAATGAATACAGATCATGTGAATATTTATTTACCAGACATTATGTAGAAAAGTCTTAGTTCCTCTTCAGCGTAAAACTGCTGTATCATGGTAAATGTATATACTTAACTTGAAAGAAACTGCCAGTATCCCGTTGTGTGTATGTATGTATACAACATCTTCTTTATCCATTCATCTATGAATGAACACTTAGTTTCATTGTCTCCCATGTCTTGGCTCTTACAAATGATGCTGGAGTAAGCATAGGGTGCGTATATCTTTTTGAATCAGTGTTTTTGTTTTATTTGGGTAAATACTCCGCAGTGGAATTATCGGATCATATGTTGTTTGCAACAACATGGATGGACCTCGAGGCTATTATGCTAGGTGAAATAAGTCAAACTGAGAAAGACAGATACATGATTTCATTCATGTATGGAATGTAAAAAAAGCACAACAAATGAATAAACAAACAAAAAAGAGAATCACACCTCTAACTGCAGAGAACAAACTGGTAGTTGCCAGAGGAAAGGAAGTGGGGGGTGGACAAAATGAATAAAGAGGAAGGAAAGATACAGGCTTCCAGTTATGGAACGAATAAGTCATGGGAATAGAAGGCACAGCACAGAGAATATAGTCAATGATACTGTAATAGTGTCATAAGGTGACAGATGGTAGGTACACTTGTGACGAACACAGCATAATGTATAGATGTGTTGAATTACTACGCTGCACACCTGAAACTAACGTAGCATTGTATGTCAACTACACTCAAATTAAAAAAATGAAAAGCAACTGCCAAAATGACTTCCCAAATGTGCCATTTGTGTTCCCACCAGAAATACAGAATTCTTTTCTCTGCATATTTTTGCCAATATTTGCTATAGTGGATCGTTTTCATTTTAAGCATTTCAGTCGCTATACTGTGGTCCCTGATTATGATTTTACTTTACCTTTACCTAATGACTACTGATGGTGAACATATTTTCATTCCTTTATTAGTCATTTGTGTCACTTCTCTGAAAAATAACTTTCTTTTGCCAATGGTTCATAAGATTGTTTGCTTACTTAATATTGAGTTGTGGGAGTTTCTACACACTATTGGTCTCGAGTTCTTTGTCATAGCATATAATGCAAATAATTTCTTCAGTGTGTGGTTTGTTTTTTCATTTTGTTAATGATGTCTTCCAACGATCAGAAGTTTTTAATTTTTATGATTTAATTAATATATTTTTTTATGGTTCATGATTTTGGAGTCTATTCTAAGAAATCTTTGCCTGCCTCTAAGTCAAGAAGTGTTACTCTTCTGGTTTTTCCTATAGATTTCATAGTTTTAACATTTATATCTAGGTTCATTTCAAATTAATTTGTGGGTACGACGCAAGGGTATATTTATTTTTTTTATTTTTTTTCCAAATAGATATCTAGTTGTTCTAGCAAACTTTGTTGAAAAAATACTTTCTCCATTGGTTATCTTGACATGATTGCTAAAAATCAATCGACTGTATATATGTGAGTATACTTCTGGACTTTCTATTCTTCTCCATTGATCTATAGTATAATTATGTATCTATAAATCTACCAATAAAACATTGTCTTGACTACTATAGTCTTATAATGTCTCAAAATTTGATAGTGTGACTTCTAATTTTGCTTTTCAAAATATCTTGGCTAGTCTAAGCTTTTTGCACATGTATATTAGAAAAAACTTGGCAATTTTTAGGAATGAGACTTTTCAGACTTCGATTGGAATTCCATTAATCTTTCAATTAATCAGGGGAAGAGTTTACATCTTAACAATATTGAATCTTCCAATTCATGAACATTTTATATCTCTCCATTTATTTATGTCATCGTTAATTTTTCTCAGCATTTTTTGTACATATTTAAATTTACCACCACATGTTTCATATATGTAATGATGTCATCTCTTTCATTCCTGATAAAGTTAGTTTCTTTTCTTGGTCATTCTGTATAGAGAATTATCATCCTCACTGACCTTTTATAGAACCAACTTTTAGTTTTATTGGCTTTTACGTTCACCCATCTTATATTTTATTGATTTCTGTTCATTATTTTCTTGCTTCTTACTATCGAGTTTGAGAAGTTTGTAGTAATTCTTATGTTTGTCTTCCCTAAATGTAAAATCCCATTTTTTTTCTTCTTGCTTTAAAGTTTTCTTTTTCTCACTGGTTTTTAACAATTTGATTATGATGTCCCCTGGTGTGGCTTTCTTTGAAATTCTGTGCTAATATCTCATCAAATTTGAAATATTTTTGTTATTATTTCTTCCTGTAACTATTTCTTGCTCTTTTCTTATTCTCCATCCTATCTTTCACTCTAACTACATATAAATTTATTTATATATATATT